>NC_082389.1:5815821-5831351 GCF_031168955.1 Gadus macrocephalus
TATTGTAAAAACAAATCATTTTGACCTTTTTCTGTGTTAAACTGTCATGTTGTTCAAAGTGCCGTATTAATACCACACTAATAATTAAAGGCAAGAGACTTACAAGATGCAGCACACAAAGCACATCTAGGCCACAGAAGACCATCCACAGAAGAAGCAGATCGGTGTTGAAAATAAACGATCCCGGTGTGAAACAGGGAAGAGATATGAGGCTTACTAATAAAAAATTATAACATAAAAAAATTAAGACAGTGTCCCGCTACGCATGAATATTTAACTAAACTAAACCCCGGTAGACACTGGTGGTTTGTCTTCAGAAGATAATAACAGTAAAAGCTGAGGGGTAAGGCGAGCACAACCAAGTCAAGCAAAACTGGAGAAAGCAACCAGGACATGCGCGGGCTAATTTGACAGTGCTTCAAAGAGTCGGTGGCGTACTGAAGTATTGCCCTGAGATACAGAGGCAAGGGTTCCTGCTGATGTAATGACAGCCAACAGGTATGAGTCGCAGAGTCCTCTTATCACCACGGAGGAGTGACAAAATAAAACATTTCCCTGGCAGCTCCAGTAATAACCCAGCAATGCACCGTATCGAGAGAGAGCGAGAGAGAGAGAAACAGCAAGAGAGAGAGAGAGCGCAAGAAAGAGCGAGAGAGAGAGAGAGAGAGAGAGAGAGCGAGAGAAAGTGAGAGAGAGCGAGTGATAGAGATAGAGAGAGAGAGAGAGAGAGAGAGGTAGAAAGAGAGAGATAGAGAGAGAGAGATAGAGGGAGAGAGAGAAAGAGAGAGAGGGCATTCAGGGACATTGTTGACATGTTGTTGACAGGTCCGTTGGGGGGGAGAGTGGTGTTATGGGTAGCGTTGTCGGGGGAGCACTGAGTTACCAAATGGATGACCTGTTAGAATTCGCCCATGGGGAGGGTAGCTTTAAGGAAACCAGTGAAACAAGCAAATAAATGAGAAAACAGGTCGATATGGAGCTACGGGGAGATCACGCCAACCACATCCTACACTTCCACGAAGGAAAGCACACAACAGAGTGCTTTTCAAACAACTTCAACTAAAACAACAGCAGGGTGGCGGACATTAGGGTTCTTCCACTTGGTGATATGGGTGCTGTGTGGCACCGCAATCGTTTGTGTGTGTGTATGTGGTGTGTGTGCGTGCGTGTGTGTGTGTGTGTGTGTCTGTGTGTGTGCATGCATGTGAATATGTGTGTGTGAGTGTGTGTTTGTGTGTGTGTGTGTGCATATGTGTGTGTGCATGCATGTGTGTGTGTGTGCATGCATGTGTGTGTGTGTGTGTATTTGTGTGTGTGTGCGTGCCCATGTGCATTTGCATGTGTGTGTGTGTGTGTGCGTGTGCGTGTGTGTGCGTGTTTGCAACGACTGAAGCCTGGCACTACACCGCACATTTTGCAACCATGGCAACGCGGAGCAGGAGGTCCTGTCGATGAAGATGCAGTGGTGTCCAGAGGGGACAGGGTTGGAGGGGGGTTGGAGGGGGGTTGGAGGGAGGAGGGTTGAAGGGAGTGGGGTTGGGGTTGTGTGTGGAGGGTATAGGGAGGGTACTGGTAGCCATAGGCAGGTCATGCATTTAGCATCAGAAGGCAACAATAATCCACTGTTGATGCAACAGCAGTCGGAAAACCCTACGCTGATGTAGGGTTGGCCCGCAGCATGTCTGTATCTCGATCGCCGCGGTAACAGAGGGTAGGGCAAGGGCCGAGGCAGGGTTCACAGCAGGAAGCCTTTCTTCATTTGTTTTTTATCGGCTTCTGCACAGGGCCCTCGGGAGCGAGACAGACAATCCAAATTCGCTGCTTGCTGGCCCTTCTTTATCTGCTGAGCGTCAGAGTGAGCTCCGTGTGATTTGTGCAGCAAAGTCCCGAAACCCAGAAAAGGGAGATCTGTTAGACTGCTAAAGACTGCTATAAAGCCTGGGTTCAACCTTTCTTTTCACTGCTACGTTTTGGGAGTGACCACACTCGGGGCGCGTTAACTGTCGTGTGTGGACACTCCAAGATCACTCACATCCCAAAGTGGTCTGGGTCGCTTTCTGATTGGGCTCAGTTCAGTTTAGACCAGAGGTCTTCAACAGGGGGTCCGGGGAGGTACTGCAGGGGGGTCGCGAAAGTTTTGGTTGATCAGACATTTTTTTTATATTCCCCCCGCATTTTTTTCCACAAATTGAAATGAAAAAAATTAAAAATACACATTAACATGAATCCAACACACTAGCCACGATTACATGGACGCTTTTGATCCGATTTCTAATCAGAATAGATCTATTCCTATCATGCTATCCGAATGTACTATATATATGGCATTTACAAAAGTGGTAAGCGTACGTTCGTACGTACGTACGGTCTCTTGCGCACACCTGACACATCTGGACCGGCTGCGACATTTTTATGCATTTGATTTTAATGAAAGCCCAGCAGGAGAGAGCTTTTCTCTGCCTGCTCCTTCAATTACGAAGGACAGCACAGCAACGTCAGTTTCTCGTCCGGTCTTTATATCTACCCCCTCCTCCGCCGCAAACAATACGTATTTGGATGAGAGTGCACAGCCAAGACTGTTGGGAGAGAGAGAGAGTGCTGTTATGTTAGGGATAATGTACAGAACACCGGTCATTATCGGGAAAATAAGCGATCAGCAGAGAAATAGTCCGCCAAAGACATTGACGTCGCTTAGCAACCGGACACGCTGGGGTTGATAAGTTACCGGACTTCTCCCGGAGTGATAAGAAAGACACTAACAAACATCACCTATTTTCTTTCCACATTTATGTTTTAAAAATGTCAATTTGAATCTTTTTATGCATGATTACATGCAACTGACAGACATTGTTGATCTTGGCAGGTATCAGTTTATCACGTTATGTTATGTTTATGAATGGCAGTGGCATGGCCACCCTACTCACTGTACGTTGCACATGTTTAAAATGAAAACATGAATACATGAACCTGGGTATTATTTGAATACCTTAGTATTGAATGCAAAATAAAAAGGTACATTTATACATGGCACTATAGGACCAGTTTAAGATAAAACACAATTTTATACAATATATAAGTAGGGGGTCCCCGCTCCATCCCTCCATCAGTTTGGGGGTCCTTGGCCTGGAAAACGCTGAAGACCCCTGGTTTAGACACAATCTGAACACGATCAGATCACATAGCCATTATAGCAGCTAATACCATGTGTGTGTGTTATGCGTGTTTACGTGTTTGTGTGTGTTTGTGTGTGTGTGTGTGTGTATGCGTCGGTGTGGGTGTTCATGTGTGTGTGTGTGTGTGTGTGTGTGTGTGTGGTGTGTGTGTGCATTTTTTTGTGTGTCTGTGTCTCTGTGTGTGTGTTTGTGATTGTATGTATGTTTGCTGGATGTTTTTGCGTGTGTGTGTGTGTGTGTGTGTGTGTGTGTGTGTGTGTGTGTGTGTGTGTGTGTGTGTGTGTGAATGTGTATGTGTGGCTGTATGTGTGGAGGTTCTGTGTGTGTGTGTGTGTGTGTGTGTGTTTGTAATTGTGTGTATGTTTGCTGGATGTTTTCTTATGCATGTTTGTGTGTGCCGGTGTGTGTGTGTGTGTGTGTGTGTGTGTGGGTGTGTATGTGTGTTTACTGTGTGTGTGTGTGTGTGTGTGTAGGTGTGTTTACTGTGTGTGTGTGTGTGTGTGTGTGTGCGTTTGTGTTTGTGCATGTATGTGTGTTTGTGTGTCTGTGTGTGTGTGCTGTGTGTGCCTAAAAGAGATGGAGCTTAAACAGCCCTTTGGCATTAGAGTCAGGCAGGAATCAATGTTCTCCTAAATCATTCAGCAGGTGATTCATCATTCCGACCTCATCGCCTTCCTGAATTCACAACAACATAATGACTTAGTTACTGATACAGAGTCAAACCATCAGGTTAAGTGTTCTTCAGCATAAACTGAATACTGAAGAAGAGCTGAAAACAGCATGAATACTGTCCCTGTTTGGACGTTCAGAAGAAATTGGCCTTTTTCCAAGACATCTGCTTAAATCACTGTACGACCATGGCGTGTAGAATATCGCGTCAGGGTCATGTCATATGTCATGGCATGTCATAGACCCTGTGGCCTGTTTAACTTTAACATCCATGATTCTAATTGTGCCTGCTAACGTCATGGTGATAATAGCCTGCACAGAGTCTGCACAGGTAATTCTAGCAGTCGCTAACCTCTGCGGTTCGCCCTGGAAATAGCCCTGCACACCCTTGCTGCTGCTGCTGGCCCACATACACGGCAGCAGCCTCTCCCGAGACGTCGTGAGCTGCCTCTGCAACCTCGGCCTCTATCCAGGCGAGGCGGTAGCTTAACCCTGCCGTGATTTTGAAAGCAGTAGTATAAACAGGAGATATTTCAAATTTTGGACGTTTAGTGTTGGTGTGTTTGTGTTGAATTTGACTTAACGCCTCCACTAAAACTTTACTGCAGCCTGAAGCCAGCGGAACTGAGGCGGGAAGGTAATTATTGCAATCTTGAATCCTACTAAAACATAATGTGGCTGAGTCATATTCATCTGCACAGGTGATGCTTAAAATCAGGCTTGACTCATACTTTGTACCAAGGAAAGTTTGAATGAAAACAACCTGGATCGTTAAGGCTAGATAAAGGCTTTTTAATGAGGGGGATTTACAATGACACACACACACGCAACTTTTGTTTGCACCTGACTGGACAGAATCTGTTTGTGATGTCCTTGACCTCTCTGCTCCTTCTTGTGTTTCATTCACACAAGGGAGGGGGGTGGGAGGGGTTGGCAAACAACAGAGGCCCCACCCGTTGCTTGTTGTTGATATTTGTACTGTATTGGCTGATAGAAACACGGTTGATGAGTCAACAGGGGCCAAGTCCCAACGGGTCCCAGTCAACGTCTCCCACCTCACCACTATGTTGGTGGAGATGTCACAGGAGTCAGAGACCCACGCTGCTGCTGTGTTTAATCAAGGACCCTCTCTCTCTCTCTCTCTCTCTCTCTCTCTCTCTCCCGCTCTCTTTCACTCTCTCGCTCCCTCTCCCCCTCTCTCTCTCTCTCTCTCCCTCTCTCTCTCCCGCTCTCTCTCACTCGCTCCCTCTCTCTCTCTCTCTCTCCCTCTCTCTCTCTCCCGCTCTCTCTCACTCTCGCTCCCTCTCTCTCTCTCCCGCTCTCTCTCACTCTCTCCCTCTCCCTCGCTCTCTCGCTCGCTCCAGTATCAGCCAGAGCTGTTAAGAATAGCAAATTAAAGGCTGTATTCCCAATTGTCTCATGCTGAAGGAATAAGGAAACACATACACCATAGCAGCAGTAAAAGAATTTGGCTGTCTCAAAAAACTCGAATTAGCAGTTTTATGTTCTCCGAAAACATCTTGTAGAAAACCACTTGGAATATGTAACAACCTCACTTCCATGCAAATATGACAACTTCTCTCTGATTGTTACCAAACACTGAGGAGAAATTATAACACAAACAACTTGAACGATCACTGTAATGAACTCAATATTCCGATCGTTCTTCCTGCCAAACGACATTGATGGAACAATTAAACAATATGGCGTCTTGAAACTGTACACCAAAGTTCACGATTGGCCATGGCCCCTCCAAAAGTCATGGTCTCCCATCTCCTGAGACGAAAGCCAATTTCACGCTCCACCACGGCCCAGGGGGACCTCAGAGCCGCGGGGACCTCAAGGTGACCACTGGCCAGCTGCAGCCAGGGGCCTTACTACAGCCAGGGTGTTAGCTCCAGCCTGGGTTTACTACAGCCAGGGTGTTAGCTACAGCCTGGGTGTTAGCTCAAGACTTGGTGTTAGCTTTAGCCTGGGTGTTTGCTCCAGACTGGGTGTTAGCTACAGCCTATGTGTTAGCTCCAGACTGCTTGACAGTGTTAAGTCCAGCCTGGGTGTTATTATGTGTTCCAGATGCCTCGGACACCATCCTTCCGAGTTGCACTTTTAGTGTATCCGTTCGTCTTTGAGATTGTGTCATGTCATTGACTAGTCATTGTTATTGTTACTTGTATTGTTACTATTGCTACATTAGCATCTTTAGTAAACCAGCTTGAAAACAATCAACACAACTTTACATTGTATCACAGCAAGAACATGCAATGCATAAATTGGTGACTGGAATAAAGTAGCAATGTAATCAAGCGTGTAAAGAGCATTTAAAATCGACATTAAAATGACTTACGTGGTACAAATACAAAGAAAATACATCTCTTTACGGGCACAGACATTTTGGTTTTTGTTTGCCTCCCTGAACTCGGTGTAGGCCTACTCTCAGAATCCAAGAGGGACCAACCTCTGCCTCTGTGAAATGCCGCATGAACGCTGGGAGATTTCCCCACTTGCAACTCGAAAGGACGGTGTACGAGGCATCTGGAACACACCATTAGCTCCAACCTTGGTGTTAGCTCCGGCCTGGGCGTTAGCTCCAGCCTGGGTGACTGCATTAGCTACAGACAGGGTGTTAGCTTCAGCTAGGCTGTGACAGGACATCCTGAGATACAGACAGACAGCAGAAGGGTCACTGATAGCAGAGCATTGCACACTGGTACTCACACCTAACCCTAACCCTATTTTAGAATGGTTTTATTATTAATATTGTTGCATTTATTTTGCCAATGCACATAATGCTTCCTGATGTGACACGTTAATAATTCAACCAAGCATGGAGCTTTAATTGCTTACGCGTTTCAAATAAATGTTCAGAGGACCTGTATAGACTGCACAGCAAATAGGGACAAGCATTCCCTCATATGCAAAGCTTTAATCTGGGAACATAAATATTTTTTTCTGCAACCTATTCATTCTGGGACAGAAATTGAAACCATTTATATAATGACCTATGTCTGTGACCGTGCTATTATATTGTTGTCTTATTATTATGACTATGTGAAATAACATATATTGACGCTGTTATGGAGTTCAGCCCATAGTTGTCTCCACACCGAATTTAAAAGCTAGTGAATAAAACACACAAAGAGATGTAGCATATACAGTATGTTATTGCAGCAAAGTTACAGTCTACACTTGAGTTTGAACTCTGCTTCAGCACCTCGGACAGCTCCAATAACAAACCCAGGCGGTCAATGCAAAACAAAACCATTTAAGACACAATTCGGTCTGAAAGTAATATTGATCAATATCTGAAAGAAAACCGGGCCAAATACTCGAAAGTGCGATATCCAAACACCTTTGCAAAGCTCATAACTCAATAGTCTCACGAGCATCCATCAATGCTGTGATTCAGCGAAAATCCAACGCTTCCTAACTTTCTTCTAAGGAGTTCATACTCACGAATTATGTATGACTGTAGGATAGGCCTACGGTATCGCTGAAGAACTTTCCATTTTGACATAAGTTTTAAAAAAAATAAGGAAGAAACCGGGATGGTTTTGATAAAAGCAAGATGGTCTTACAGCCTCGTCCTCACTCCTCTTCTTCCGGAACGGCACGTGAACCCGAGCCTCCACGAGGACCGGCTCGCGGGGCTTCCCGCCGTTATCCTCGTCCGTTACCTGCCCCCCCAGGAGGCGGCTGGCTTCGGGCGGAAGGTGCGGGAAGGAATTGTTCGTGTTGATTTTCCCCGAAAATCTCTGATACAACGAAGCCATAGTAGGTTCAAATAAAATAAAAACAATGAAAAAAAAATCACCAACAACAACTACAGCATGTCCAAGCGGGAAAAAACACCGCTCGATTCTGATTAGTCGGGTATAGCCGGTTGTTTTTCTACGCGCTTTGATCGTAAACCGATGAGCGATGACCGCCAATTCCAATTGGATAAAGAGGCAGGAGAAGCAGTGGACACGCCTCTTCGGTGGCAATATATGAATGGTCTCAGCTCAGATACAATAAAAAGGGGTTGATTGCGATCCTCCTCTTCCTCCCCGGATTTCTTGTAACGTTGTTCGGACCCGGTCCACAATGCGCCGGGCTGTAGGTGTCAATAGTTGCTCAGGTTCCCCTCTTCGCAGTCGCAGCACGTTCTGCTCCTTTTCAGTCCCCTCCGATTCGTCCTGACAGTGAGATAGCAGACTGAGCTATACCAGCTCCACAATCAGATATCCGATGGAGACCTATGATGATTTTGCCGAAAAACACAAAGAGCACGAGATAGTGTCTCGCCGACAGTCAGGTGGGTCCCGGCTCGCGTTGTCGTGGCGCGTGTGCAGTGTGAAGGACGCGGGAAGCCCCTGGCGCGCTCTCTGCAGACGCGTGCTGCATGTGAAGTGACCGGGGAGATATCGAGAGACCCGGCAATGACAATACTGCCTTGACTCCTTTGTAGCTATTGCATATTATACTTGCCACAACGTTGTCATTGTGCGTCACGTATCTGTATTAAGGGTTGCACAAAGTCGTTACATATGCATGCACATGGGTATTGGAAGAAAAAAAATGTCCAAACGTGGGTTTGTGGGATCAGGACGGATCTTTGGTGCCTCTTTGTGGCGCTTTGAGTTAGAGCAGTCTGCTGGCCAGGAGGACGGGCTACCTCAGGCCATGGACGACATGACCTCAAGTCGAACTGAATGGATTGTAGTAGCCTACGCTGGTTGGAATGCTTCGTTTCTTACTTTAACAGAACTGTGTACCAGGACACAAAAGAGAGTCCTTCAAAATCCTGAATAGCCCTTATTTCAAATTAACCTTTTTTTCCAAACCCTTGCCTCTAACTTCTTGTGAAAGTACATATTGTGAATCGGATAGAATGGATTTCATCCTTAAACACTGTTTTATCTACTTAAATCAAGATAGGAATAAAGATGCTTATGCTGACCTGACCAGTACGTTGGTATTTCCAAAGGCATTTCACATTAAACTGTAATTCATCTGAAAAACCTGACATCCAAGCAAAAGCTATGGTTATTTTGGGCTGGGAGGGGGTCGCTGATGAGAGAGTTTTACATGCTCTTTAGTCACTTGAGCCGAACACATGTAGGTCATGGCGCTCTCAAAACGGTCACCCCACACTAGGGACATCGTTTCTGGGCAATCGCCCATTTTCTCCTTGGTTAAATATATTTTTGGAAATTAATAGTGTGGTCTGACTTTTTTGGTCTGACTGACTTTTCCCCAATTACACCTCCCCATCGTCCTGCAAGAATGTGGAAAAACTGCAGCAACGGCAGAATTTAAACAGGACTATACCCAACTGCACTTGTGTGCTTCAAAAATCCATTCATCTTGAGCGTGAGTTGGCTCAAGCCATAAATGACTCGCCGGAGGGCGATCTTGAATTAGGAATGGGACCTCATCCACAGGATATGGATGTAGAATGCAAAAAAGTAGCGATCACAACCGGGTTCATCATTCAATAAAGGGCTGTGGAACATTTATAAGGACCCCACCTGAGCTATAGCCAGAGGCTGGTCGTAGTTTCACTTTTCTCTTTAGGCTGCTCCTGTTTTTGGATTTCTGTCTGTCGCTTTGTTCTTTACAAGTTCACTTTGTACACCTGAGAGAGGGAACTGCTTTGCAGTAGAAATTATAGACCATTGAAGGTTTTTATTAACAGAGAAATAAAGAAAGGAGGAGCATATATCTTAGTATATTATATCTATATATACACATATTAATTGATATATACATATACACATAGATTTATGCTTATATATACAGTATATAATGCATGTAAGTTCATGTCTCGTCTTCATTTTGCATTTATATCTTAATTTTCCGCTGTAAATGACCTGGTCCCTGTCATCACTGCATATTCAGCGAGGTGTTGGGGGGACTTATATAAACGCTTGAGACTTCCTTCTACCCTTGGGAAACAGGTTAACAGCCTCCCTTCCCCCCTGGCCCTCCCTAGTGTCTCTCTGATGGATGTCTTGCAATCTCTCTCACCTTGTTGGAAAGCCATTTCTGAAGCCACTGACTGCCTTAACTCTCCCTGAGGAGTACGCTACGTAGTGCTAAGGGCTACGTGGCGCTAAGGGCTACGTGGCGCTAAGGGCTACGTGGCGCTAAGGGCTACGTGGCGCTAAGGGCTGCGTGGCGCTAAGGGCTGCTCCCTGCCGTACCCCTATCGCCGGCCCACAGAGAACCACTTAAACCACCTGAACTAACATGCTACAATTCTGTCCCGCTCGCAAAGCCTTCACCCCCCCAACAAAAAATAAAATACATAGGATACGATTTATAGCATGGCAGCAAGATATGGGAAGAATCGGAGAGGAGAAAACTGTGTTTTCCCCAAAAGTTATGGTGGAGCAGAACGTTAAAAAACGAATTCCCACACCCACTTCACATGCAGCGCACGTCTGAGAAGAGAGTGCCACAATTATACAAAGGTTTATCGTTATGGTTCTTGGTGGCCAGATGGTGTCTCTTGATCCGTCATAGCTGCTCCAGTTCCTTTTGTCTGATTGTTAGACTCACTTTGAAGTGATTTTGGTTAAAGTGACCTCGGTTTCATGCACGATGCCTAAAATGTGACCGGAAATCTGACTTCTGAGGAAAATTTGAATTTCATGACATTCTTCTGACAATGTAGTGTTTGTCAGTGGCTTTGGACAAAAGTGACCTCTGTTTAAGGTTTGATGCCTTAAATATGGCCGTGACTCTGACATCTAAGGATCATTTGAATGTCATGAAGACTCTGTGCCCATGTCTACACTATATCCATTGGCAGCTCCTGTTGGTGTGGCATCTCCCTGTAAGATAAATGGTGAAATGGTCGCTGACCGACATTACAGGGTCGTTTCGCTGCCATATAAGACCGAGATGACATGCCTTCCACTGCACTTCCTACATAGAAATGTTTCAATCTGAAACAGCCCCGCACAATCCATGGTAGAGTTCATATCTCTGGTGCATTAGCACTCAATAGTCAGCGCAATATATTGTTCACCAGAACCAAAGGGTGAAAGCAAGTAAAATCATTACAAATATGTGACGCAACTTCAGCCCTATGTGGGAAAGTTATATCGAAATGCACTCATGATTAAGTTCAAGCAAAGCAATTCATGTCCAGAATCATGAATAATCAATAGCCATTAAATCCAACGCTGTCAAGAGCCAGGCCGGCAGAAGCAGACCGGCGCTCTTAAAAGGTTTTACCATGCAGATTCTTTGACGCCATCTTGACCTCCCCCATGTTGGCATCTCTCATATAGCTTCTTCAATACTAACGCACACACACACCGAGATATTGAACCAGTATTTCAAGTAAAATGGAAACGCTACCAGTCAGAGCTCCCCAATGGGGCCCCCCCAGTCTTGTGTGCACGGGCCCGTGACAAAATGACACCTGTATTAATTCAGCGGTATACACAAGCAGATCAATCCGCTCCAGGTACGGGCGCAGTAAAAAAAGTAATCTAAAAAAAGTAAAAAAAAAAGTAAAAAAAGTAATCTAATTTCCTCCGAACATCCGTCAAACGGGTGCTTCCGAACTACATGCTGTGTAAATATATAATATAATGAGTTATATATCGTGCAAGTCAAACGCTTGGCTTCGTTCTTCCTATTTGGCCGACAATAATGACTTTGGTTGAATTCCGGAATAATGGTATTCATTCATTAGTTTCACGAATAAATCTGCATTGAACACCTGATGTGTGACAGACATGACGTCTTAACTCTCAACCATGCCGAAAAATAGAGGAGGACGTAAGGGAAGGAGGAAATAAATGTGTCTTCTTTCATAGACATCCCCCAAGCCTCAAAAGGGTAGAAACAACTCCCTCTGTCAATGTTTATCAAACTTCAATTATACACAGTGGAGGCCTGAGTTAATAGGATTGTATATTGAAATGCATCCATATCCTTGAATCACATCCCCACACTACATTACAGCTCTTGGCTCATTGCATGCCTTGTAGCGCTGTGGAATTCAGTTACAACACGCCGTGAGTCAAAGCACTTTATCACTGTCCAAACCGCACCAGTCTCTCGTCTGCACACATAACTTCAGTGGTTAAGCACTGATTCCCAAATACATGGTAGCGGAACACATACTATACACACACACGCACACGATATACTCATATATAGACCCTATGGACCAAAAATGCTAACATTTGCAGGGCACTAATGCAAATGCTTTAGAACATCCATCTGATCAACTAGTTTGACCCAAAAACCGACTTGTGACTCAGAGAGCTAAAGTCTAATTCCTACTTACCCTTTAGCATTCAAACACAGCCCTGAATCTCTGAGCGGGGGGATTTTAAAACTGGAGAAAAAAAGGCAATTGCCTGTTGGTGGTATATGATATCTCGAAGGGCGCTGAACCTTTTCAGAGCCTTACAGGGCGGAGGGGAAAGCTATGCAGTGGGTGAAAAATTGAAACGGGGGAGCAGATAAGTCGCTGAGGAAATGAAGTTTAAAGCGGGCTGAACGCGCTACAATGTGACTATAAGGTTAAAGTAGAGCAGCAGCCGCCTACAGCCGCCTACACTGGCTGTTTCACTACACAGACATGAGGAAATAGAAAAGAGAGGGAGAAAGAGAGAGAGAGAGAGAGAGAGAGAGAGAGAGAGAGAGAGAGAGAGAGAGAGAGAGAGTGATAGGGAGTTAGACAGACATTTTGAGAAAGGGAGAGTGGGATAGAAAGAGAGAGATAGAGAGAGGGAGAAAGGGCATTAGAGAATAACAAATTAAACGAAGAAAAATGGTAAACAAACCAACCCTGTTTGACTAAAATACATTTGTTTGAGTGAGAGAGTGAGTATTTGAGTATGTGTGCTTCTTGCATGATTATGTGTTTGAAGATGTACGAAGAGAATGAGTGATCAAGAGAGTGAAACAGAGAGCAAAAGATACACAGACAGACAGACAGAGAGGAAGATTGATCTAATGATTGCTTGTTCGATTGATTGTTTGATTGATTGATAGATTGATAGATAGATCAATGGATGGGATAGACTGATAGATAGACAGACAGATAGAGATACAGACAGATTGACTTCACTTAGAGGAGACACAAGAAAATTAAGTACACCGACCCCAAGTACCCCAAGTACCTCAATTCCCATTCCAAAGATCTCGGCGAGCAATAATCCCACCAAACTGTTTCATTATGCTAAGTTGCCCTACAGTTTATTTGTTGCATTCAATAACATACACACTTTCGTTTAGCACCTTAAAGGTTGCTGTACCCATTTGTTTGAATTAAAGCCATTCATTGATGTGGGTCTGCTACCTTAGTGTTATGATTTACTATAGCCTGACAATGTTTCAATGAATAATGAGCTCGTTGTTGCTTTTGATAATAATAGTTAAGTATATTCTGAAATTCCCCCGGGGACAAGGATGGATGAATGCTGCGCTGTGAGACAACCTTGCAATGGAATTACACAGTCAGTGCATAGCATGCCCTCTTTTACATTCCAGCCCAGACTCTCTTATGAGAATTGATCGGCTGGTGTAAATGAAAAACGTGTTATTATCAGGGAAGAGATGCAGAGTTCCGTCATAGCTGAAAGTGTTTTCCATTAGTGGATCTTGATAAAACTCTCTGTTGTTGACAATCTCTTAATGCATAACACTCCGTAGCAGGGTAAATGAAAATCCCTGATGCGCTTGCCACAACGTTCACAATCAAATGTTAATAAGTCATTCGTTTGAATCGTTTTGCTCTGAAAGCGAGAGACCTTGCAAATCCACTCTCCTACTAGTCTCGTCACGTAAGATTTCCAAGAGGTTGGCCCCGGTGATGTAAAGACGTGAGGTGGCAATGTGAATCAACAGGCACTGCAACGAGGCAGGTGAGCTGAATCAACAGCACAGCACGCAATTAACCCCCCCCCAACATAACCTTTGCAAATCCATTTTGAAAACGGGTGAAAAGAAAATCATCATCAATCATCAACAGAAGCAAAAATACCGAGAGATGCTCTGTTTTTCCATGCCTGTGCAGTCAGTGACTGCCACAAAAAAAGCAGGCAGTCTCTTTTCAGAGGAATCCAAAGGAGAGATTTACCCATAAACACAGACGTGCACCCCCGCCCCCTCCCTTCCTGCAGACCGTGCCAGGCATGCTAAAAAGAGGGCCCTTACCCTTGTGCAAGAGGCGCTGGTGTCAATCTTCAGCTGGGTGGCAATAAAGACAGACATGGTGGAGAGTCTGACTGTCTTACCTCTCTCTCTCTCGCTCTCTCTCTCTCTCTCTCTCTCTCTCTCTCTCTCTCTCTCTCTCTCTCTCTCTCTCTCTCTCCCTCTCTCTCCTTCTTCCTCTCTTGTCTTGGCGGTGGCGTTGGCTTGGCGGTGGCTGGCGACTCGTCTCTCCCGCCTGAACTTGGGGGTGCAGCTGGAGCCGTCTGAGCACTCCCCCGCAGGAAGGGGCGGCTGTGACCCAGGGGTCCAGGAAGCGTGGCCAGAATTTTCTCTAACCTCCCGCTCTTCCTCTCCCCCCCTCCCTCCTCCTCCTCTAATCCCCCTTACCCTCCCCTCCTCCCTCCTCCTCCCCCTCCTCCTCCCTCCTCCCCCTCCTCCCCCCTTGTCCTTCTCCGCCCTCGTCGTCATCCTCGCTGTCCTCCTCCGGCTCCTACTCCCTCTCCTTCCTCTCCCCCTCCCAATTCCCCTCCCTCTTCCGCCCTCTCTTCCTCCACCCTTTCTTCCATGTTCCTCTACTTCTCCTCTCCTCCTACTTCTCTTCCTCTACCCTTTCTTACTCCCCCTCGCCTCCCCCTCTCCTTCTCCTTCTTCTCCGCCACGGGCAAATCAATCTCACGGATATTGCCTCCTCCACTAGTGGGGGGAGAGGGGGAAGGGAGGGGAGATGGGAGAGAGGAGAGGGGAGAGGTGAGAGGAGACGGAAAGGGGGGAGGAGAGAAAAGAGGGGAGAGGGGGGAGAGGGGAGAGGAGAGGGGGGAGAGGAGAGAGGAGAGGGGGATGGGAGAGGAGAGAGGGGGGAGAGGAGAGAGGGGATGGGAGGAAGAGGAGAGAGAGAGAGGGGGGAGAGGAGAGGGAGAGGGAAAGGGGGAGGAGAGAGGAAAGGGGAGAGGGGGGAGAGACACGAGGGGAGAGGAGAGAGGGAGAGGGAAAGGGGGAGGAGAGAAAAGAGGGAGAGGGGGGGAGAGACAGAAGGGAGAGGGGAGAGGGGAACGAGAGGGGGGAGAGGGGGATGGGGAGAGGAGAGAGGGGAGAGGAGAGAGGAGAGGGGGCAGGCGAGGGGAGAGAGTGGGGAGGGGAGAAGGGAGAGGGGCGAGCTGTGGGGAGATGGGGGGGTTTTGGAAGAGGGCGGGGCGAGGGAGAAAGGGAGAGGGAGGAGAGGAGAGAGGGCGAGGGGAGGGGTGGTGGCAGACGGGTTGCGCGGGGTAGGATCTAAATCCCGCTCCTCAGAGCGTTCCAAATGCTACTTGTCTCTCTGCGCCTCACACTCGCCCACCCTCCCTCTCTCCCTCTCTCTCTCTCTCTCCCTCCCTCTCTCCCCCCCCTCGCTCACACACCTTACTCTCTTCCCGTTGAGGTATTTCATGCTCACTTGCTCGACTGCTCGCGTGCCGTTCTCTAACTGTTTGAGCTTCAGCCTGCCAAAAACTACTCTACCAAGGACCTTTCCACGGGAATGGGTGTGGG
>NC_082389.1:5831451-5859297 GCF_031168955.1 Gadus macrocephalus
GGACGGCGGCTGCCTTGTGAACGTGGCTGCCTGCAGGGTAAGGCTGGGATGGGATGTGGGGGTAGGGTAGGGTGGAAGGGGGGGGGGGGGGGGGGGGGGGTGCGTGCTGGGGATAGGGCGCGCTTGAAGGAGAGGAAGGGGAGGAAGGAGGAGGAGGAGGAGGAGGAGGAAGGGGAGAGGCGGTTTTGCACAGCAGAACAGAGGAGTGCAGAGAGACGAGTACGCCCATCCCCCAGCACCGCCATCAGCAGCGCGCCCCCTCGGCCCCCAGCACTGAGTCAAACAGAGACGTGTGGTGGTGGTGGTGATGTGTTCCACCACACCACCTGGTGCCTCTGCTACACAGGAGAGACCGCGGCTCTGTGGGTCCGGCACGGCTGCTAATGCCGCATTAACAAGCCCCCCCCCCCCCCCCGTGGTGCCGGGGCCAGCCACCTGCGCTGCCACAGGGCAGGGACAGCGGAAGGGCGGGCTGTGGTGGTGGAGGGTACGCACGCAGTTCCTTCTTTAACGCCGTGTGTGCGCAACCCTCCACATCTCTCTCCTCTCTGGGAGTGTATGGACGGTAGAGCATCCTGGATGTTCTTATCCACATGGGACTGCTTCAATTATCATTTATTAAATTGAAAAATAATTATGAATAGAAAATATTATATTTTTCCAAAAATTTGTCTTGAAAAAAAGAGTTGTCTCATATTCGGGTCAATACGGCAATTATTATCACACACACAAAAGCCCCCCCCCCTAACATCTTCGCCTTCACACACACACAACACTCGGCAGCCTTTAAAAGATATTCCAGGGTGAGTCACTTCTTAACCACAGGAAGCGTTCAAGTGATCAACTGGCAAAAGGTCATATTCACATTGGCAATGGCTCTGTGACAGGCCTACGAAAAGGTGAGCCTAATGAAGCAAGTTTTTTTTTTTTATGTTTTCTGGCCTTTTAACTGGGTTGCATAAAATAACAAATCATAAAAAGAAAACGGAAAATGGATCAGTAAGTCTAGGAAATAAACTAGAAAGAAACGTCAAACACATTCCAGTATGGTACCTTGCATCTCCAGCCGTTGGTGGGAAGAGAATCCATGGCAGGTTGTAGGCAGAAGGTGTGGTAGCCTTTGTCACACATGTCACACACCAGCATCTTGGTGTCCTCCCCAGGATTCCTGTACACAGAGCCAGAGACAACTAATGAGTACTTCCCGTTCCCCCTACTCTGGTACACGCAAAAGTACACACTGCTACACACTCAAACACTGATTGTGCTAAAAGAGTGCAGTGTGCAAAAAAAATAAAAAATATGTACATTTGAAATATTTGTGTCAGCTAGTAGGTTTGGAATAGTAAGCAGTGGACTCTGCAAAAGAATAACCAAAACACAAATTCGAGCCTTAAAAACAGCATCATGGTGGAATCCAGATTCATGCATTATTGATAGCCCTAATTTGCTAGAGGAAAATACATGTTTACAGTGGACAGTCATTATGTAAATAACCCGCAAATCCAATTATTTCACAGTGTGACATCATTCAGTATGATCTCAACCCCTTCATTAAATTCTTAGCCAATGGCAGTTCATGCAGGATGACAGAATATCAATGACGGTGGGGCCTGAATTTCAGGGCGGGATTGCGTATATTTTGCATCATTTAATCAAATCCCGCAAATCTAACAAAAAAGATGCGGGAATGTCAATGAAGCGTTTCAGTGTATAGAACCAACTTGTTCAACGTCTAGCCATTCAAAATGCACTACAGAGAACCAACAGATAGCCATTTTCACCAGTAATCCCTGCCCATTTTGATGTGTTTTTAGTGTACACGCTAATGTCTTGAAAGCCCACAAAGTGCATTAAAGCGATCTAAAGCGGGGAGCGGAAGGCTTACTCAGCGGTCCAAGTGATCCGGGTCTAGCAGAGTTACCTGCTGGGCCCCGGAGATCGCCCCGCTCCTACGCCGTTGTTTCAGGGTTCCAGTGGTTCAGTGTACACTAGGGATGGGCAAAATGATTCTTTTCCGGGAACTAGTTCTTTCAGTTCAGTTCACTATAACGATTCGTTTATTTGATTCGTTCGTTACGTCAGATTACATCTTATAAAAAATAAAAAAACTTTTTTTTTATATATATATATATATATTTTTTAATTGGTCGTGGGTCCGGATAGGACCGTCAAGACCGCAGTCCGCCGTTTGGAGATGCCTGCTATGTAGTATGTCGAACGTCCCACCAATATTTATACCACTTGCTTACTCTCTATATTTCATTCATGGTTTTACATTTATAATTTTATTTTACTTTACATTTAATTCTTCATTGTTCAGGCATTACAGAACTTGCATGGTCATAAATAAAAAATACGAACTGCAGTTTAATTTCTTTGTTTGTTCTTAAATTGACGTAGAATGGAGCAAAGACTCCTGGGATTGGGAAATGCGTTTATCCAATAAACAGATGGAGGTCAAGTCTATTTTCGAAAAAATGTAGGGGGATATATGAGTCGAATGGTATGACCCAAGATACGTCAGACAGAGAAAGCGCGCATATTCGACGGTACCGCCTTGTCATTGGTTTACCCAGGTGCCATTCCAACACCATTGCTACCTCTCATTGGCTGAATCTTTGAGAAAGTTGTAGACTCAATCAATGGAAGTCGCGGGGAGACGGAGCTCTGTTTGTTTGTATATTTTATTTACGCGACCATATGTTTGGTTTATGTTAAAAAAAAAAGAATCAAAGAACCAGTTCTTGTTTTGGGGAACCAGTTCTTGTCGTTCACGTTCGGGATTCGTTCGTTGTAACGAATCAGTCGCGACCGACACATCCCTAGTGTACACCGCTAGACCACGGATCGTCCTATTCGTTCACGGCTTCAGATCTCTTGGAAGGGCTGGGCCCTAACGGTTACTGTAGTTTGAGCGAAAGTGTTTTTGTTTGCCCCCTACTCTGTTGTGGCGTGTGAGCAAGGTTTCGACTCAACTTATCGGTCTCCCGAGACCTTGCTCACACACCACAACAGTGGCTTACATTAGTAGACGGCTAATTGCCTACACTGTACATAAGTTCCACGCACTTCCTGCCCTACGAACGCTTGGAATCCGTGATCTTAGCAAAGGTTATTTTCCTGCAGTGCCCGACAGGCGGGAAGAGCATCCTGGATGTTCTTATCCACATGCAACAGTATTTTTTTTATTTATTAAAAAAATATACATATTTTTCCAAAGATATTTTTCCAGAATTGTGTCTCGAGAAAGGCGGGTCGTCTCATATTCGGGTCAATACGGTTTTTGACCCAAAGTATTATTGCCTCTTACACATGGTTAATAGCCTATGAAAGCCTAATTCAAGATATAGGCTGAATTAGAATTTGCTTTAGGCTAGATCTTCAGCCTAACTATATGATCTAAGAGCTATCATAGTGTATTTTGTTAGAAATTGCAATGTCATCCGTCAGGTATAATGCGTGACAAGTTATAATGTCTGTTACTAGTTGGCTGTGCTTTATCAGACAATTTAGCTAGAATACAACAATAGTGAAATGAGCTGCTTGATTTGTATAATTGAAATCCCCCTCATGGGAAGCATTCCTTCTTCCTTCGAGAAAAGAAATTTTAGGCACTGATCAATGAGTTGTCAAATGACAGTTATCTAAACATATGACAAAAAAGCTGCATTGAGCGATAAACCACCAATAGACTATTGTCGCATTTTCAGCAAGATTATAACCACTACAAATTAAAAAAAAAATCTGAAAATACAGAAACAGAAGTGCCGTGCAGAAGGCTGATGTAATCAGGTAAGTAAACATGCAATTACAACCTCATGCAAACGAGAGACTCCTTCACTCTGCAAGAATGCAAATTCTAAGCAAACAAATGGGTAAACACTTAAATGATGAACGTGACCGACAAATCTAATCTCCCTATGCCTATTTGGCCTTGTAGTTTCTACAAGGCTAATGTGTGCTAGCAGGCAAACTGAAGGCAGTGTTGCCAGCACTACCCACACGCTACACACATAAAGGTCAAGAGTTAAAGCACCGGGCTCCGGGCTCCAACAGTTACTCTGCACACTGCCCACAGAGGGGTAAACAAACCGGCGTGGCTGCACGGTGCCTGGGAGAAAATTAGCAATATGAGAATAAAGAGAAAGAAAATAAATTGGTTGCGGTGGTGCTGCCGGAGCAGGGCTATGACTCTTGGAGCAGTAGAGCAGTGGGGGCGAGGGTTGGGGGGTAAAGGTCGCCTAAAGTGGGCGTCACCCTTTGGGAATGACTCACTTGCACGTCTGGCAGACTTTGCATTCGGGGCACTGCCAGCCTGCCCTCCTCAACGGGGTCACGGCCATATCCAGACACATCCCGTGGTAGTGCAGGCCGCAGCTGGTGCAGAAGAGCTGGTCCTGGAGGTCCCCGGGGCTGTCGCACAACACACAGTTCACCTCGTCCGCAACTACGCACAGGGAGAGAGATAGAGAGACAGAGAGACAGAGAGACAGAGAGACATACATAGAGTGAGGGTGAGAATAAAAGACAAAGAGAGAGAGACACAGAGACAAGAGAGAGAGAGAAAGAGAGAGCGACGGACAGAGAGAAATAGAGAGCGAGGGGAAAGAGCGACAGAGAGAAGGACAGCGAGAGACAGAGAGACAGAGAAAGAGAGAGGGACAGAGACAGAGAGAGACAAAGAGAGAAGTCTTTAAGATGCAGGCCCCCGGAAGCATAAGGGATTGAGGACACTTGACGTTTAAAAGCCAGATGAAGATCTAACTACAGTTCTCCCCAAGTTTGGCTCCTTACATCTGTGGATGGCAAGCTGGACGTGGTCTGGACAGAGTAGGGACAGGCTCCTGATGTCCTGATGGGTCCCAGCCGCCCCGGCACAGGGGTAATGGTAGAGTTGAGCACATCCTTCCGCACAGCACTTTATGGAGGCTCCAAGGCGCTTACAGTATGCACAGTGCTGGTGAAGGGAGACGGGAGGACCTTTGTTTACATTCGGCTCAGGTTAACAACATTTACAGAAATGCACTTCGGCCACCATTTCTCAACCCAAATTAAGACTGGACTCCGTAACCAATCAAACTCGCATGAGGGTGATAAATAAATACTTGACGAGGGAGTCGGGTTTGTCGATGCTTCATGGTCGGTTTTTTTAAGCTCCAAGTGAATCCAGTTACCCCGCCTCCGCCCAACAGCCAAAGACAACACATTTAGCGGCTTCAGCTTGAGCTACCTTTCCTCTTTAGCCTCCCTTGGTGGTACAAGTGTAGGCCAACAGCCACTCCGGAGAAGGAGTGCTGACGCGTTTACAGGGCCGCAGGGGAGGCGTAGTGCAGAGCAGGGGGGGGGGGGTGCAAACACAATCAAGGGAGCTGAGGGGCTAAACTCCGCCAGCGTTGGCAGCCAAGCTGCCAAGAGGGCTCTGCGCCATTGAGTGGCGTGACCTTTTCCGTTTTACAGCCGAGAGATCCGACCTTTACCAAGACGCTTTGATCCATCCCGTCCCACTCTGCCTTTCTGTCGCAGACACCCTATCCCTGCTGTCCCTGGCACATTACCGACGGTGTTATCACCGAATGGTCCGCCGAGCGTGGCGCTCACATCGTAAACCCCCCCCACCACCGGCCTCACCTTTGTGCTCCCTGAGTCAACGGCTCTGTCCACGTTCTGCAGAGATTGTCCCTCGCCCTGGCAAACCCCCTCCGACCACAACCCGCAGCTCTGGTGGGCCCAGCACTGCCCTGTGGTGCCAAGACAAGAGAACAGGGAGAATGTTGGTTGGGGGGGGGGGGGGGGAAGCGAAACAAAGCGTAGCACCAGGTGAGGCATCAGAAGCGGCAACCACAAGGGGTCTATAGTTCAGGGGAGGGGGGGGAAGGGAGAGCTCTCGTACCCGACGCAAAAAGAGATCGGACGTCCGGGTCTTGGGGAAAGCCGACGTGAGACAGCTCGTCCCAAAAGCGGCTGGCCGGGTCTGTTCCTTCGTCGTGCCTCTCGGATCCACTGAAACAAGGAGCAGAGTTGGAGCAGGGTCAATACAGCTGCGAGTAAGTTACTCAATCAATTAAAGGAGGGATCGTGCGTTGACTGTAGGAATGCACGAAATACACCACAATTACGGAAGTAATCCAAGCGAGTTCCCAAGTAAATTGATTTTGGTACTTTTGTTTATTTTCGCACCAATGATAGTTTCTACTAATGTGCACGTCTACAGTCAGTTTGAATCCGTTTAAAACAGCCCATTTGCATTTCACCCGCACCAACGCTTGGCTGTTCACCCAGATTGTTACCTGCTTTTTACTCGCAGGATACATTTCGAAACTGTGTCTGATAATAAATCCATTTCAATTAAATCGAGTTAAATTGCGTTTGCATCACTCTATTGTTTCGGGCGGGGTACTATGTAATTGGCGGATTGTAGGAATATTGACCAAACCATAACACTATAGAGCGTAGTTCCCGACGCTTCCCGACCCGTTTCCTGGCACCTTCCAATGTTTTTAATACAGCACCACAGCAGCACTACTATGCTGCTTCACATTTCCCTTTCAGTTGTGATGTCCTGATGTTCCTAGCGGGCAGCTATTATTGTAAAACTTGTCTAATGCGTGGGAGACTTCCCTTACCTGGGCGAGTTAATAAACATTGGCCAAACAACCTATTTTCTACAGCCTCTCCACAACAATGCATGACTCCGCACTATTTAAATGATCTCTCCTGCTCCAAAAGGTTGCCGAAATATATATCAATATAATATATAACGATTTTACTTTACAATATTTTTGCAATCTCTTATAATAAGCTTGACGAGAACGCCTTCACTCGATCACATGTTTGCACCCCTGACACAATCAATTTTTTTTATTTTCACACAAAGATGAGAGGATGAAGACAGAAGGAATGAGCAGAGGGGAAGGCTGGAGAGCAGAGAAAGAGCTACAGGGTGGAGGGGGAAGAGGAGGAGGAGGAGGAGGAAGAGGAGGAGGAGGGACCCGTTGTATCTGGCGTGTATACAAGAGGTTGGCTGTTCGGTCTCATGAAATCTGCTGAAAAGGAAGTGGTTCGCTGAGTCCCTGGCCTGAACCGCTGAGCTACAGAGCATGCAGAAGATGTGGAGGCGGTGGTGGGGGGGGGGGTTGGGGTAATTAGCATAATAATAAAATAAAAAGCCCCCCAGTCTAGTCAGCAAACCAAACCACCAAAACCAAGAAACTGGGGTGTCTGGGAGGAAGGTGGTAGTTCTGCAAGACAGAGCCCCTGGTGTAGTCATAGGTACCCTCACCTCTATATTACCAATCACTCAATATCTTTCATGGAATCAAAACAATCGCCTCGACGACAGAACCCCTGGCCACACCCTCAAACCCCCTGTTTTCCTCTTGACCAATCGGCGAGCGGCATTTTTAATGGGCTGGTTCTGGTCAAGCCAGTGCAAAGGCCCCCCGACACAACAACACAATCTATGGCTGGCTTGTCAGCCTGCCACGGCCGCGCTGCTCTCTGCCGCGCGTTACGTCACCGGGGCCCAGGGGAGCCGCTCTGGTGGTTCCAAAGAAGCGAAACAAATTAGGCAGCTGTCCAGGGGAGTCCAGGGAGGGTCCTTTGTTGGCCCCGTGTGCATGTTCACACATGTACACACACACACACGCACACACACACACCCCCTGTGACTGCCGCGGCCTGGCAGCCACAGTGGACACAAGATCCCCAATTTAGACCCCAAGTGCGATGCGTATGAATGGGATCCGCCAACTCAAGGCAACCTTTAAGCCCGAATGCTGGCTATGCCTACTTTCTACCTCAAAACGATGTACATAAACAAAGGGAACTGCGTATTCATAATGACGTTAATAAAAAAGAAAAACAACGATGGTAGGGCTGCCCGATTATGGGAAAAATCATAATCACGATTATTTTGGTCAATATTGAAATCACGATTATTCTAACCATTATATTTGAGTTTGAAAACATGTTGTATTTATTCAGCATGTCTTTCCCAAAAAAAAACATAGAAATTTCGCCTTAAAGAAAATGCACAAAATGGCCAGAAAGAATCCAATCTAAAATAATACACAGATATGTATCCAGCTGTTCTGCTCTTTCTATATAAAAAAATATATATCTTGATTATGTTAATTTTGTGATTGTTTGTCGCTGAAACGGTAATCGCGATCAAAATTCAATTAATCGCCCAGCCCTACGATGGAGTGGTAGGCTATATCACCTCAGCACTAACTTGAGACTTTCAATTTCAGTTAAATTTGACTCAACCACCCCCACCCTGCTAACCAATCCCCAGGCGCGGTACAGCCCACGCGGTGAGCCGGGCCAGGGTCATCCCGTTGAGGCGGCCAGCGTCTCTGATTCCAACCCGCCTCATTAGGTGACTACAGGGGTACCCCTATCACAGGTGACTGCCCCGGCCCGGGGGTGGCGGGCGGCCAGAGCACCTTGGTGACGGTGTGTGCGTTCAGCCGGGCCTCCACTTACTTCAGCTTGTCCCTCTGTCCTGAGGTGGCCTGGGGAGCCGGAGTACTGTTGTCGTGTTCGCTGCCGTCCCCCGCGGAGCTTTCTCCTCCTCCTCCTCCTCCTCCGCCCTCAGCTGCTGCTCCGCCTACTTCACCTCCTCCTTCTCCGTCTCTGCGGCGGTGGTGGGGAACGCAGAGCTCGGGCGCCACGCTGAACACTCGCAGATCCCCCTGACCCAGAAGGCTGCGGCCGCCACAGCAACAGAAGGCACAGAGACGTTCGCTGAAGCAGGCGAGGGGGGAAAGAGAGGGGGAGAGAGAGGGAGAGAGAGAGAGAGACAGAAGGGCGTGTTGAATAATACATAACCACTGTGACTTGTTACAGTGCCGTGCATGTCACCGCAAATTAAGGCCTCCTCCTCCTCCGCGCGATCGGATTGGCTGAGCGGCCGTACATGTATACATAATGCCCTGCCGCTTGCGTCTGGAACTGAGCACAAAGCGCTGCATGTGCCGCTATGCGGCTATCCGCTTCCCCCCCCCCCCCTGCCAAAATTCGAGTGGTATACAAGGCAAGCCGGTGTGGCGCCGGCCGCGTCAATCAAGCCGGCCGCGCCGACCACGGTTACTCTGAAGTGGGCAGGTGCGCGCAGGCCCGGCGGAGAGAAAGGCCGGAGAGCGGAGGGCATAAAGCAGCCAGTAAATATTTATCAGCTTTCTAGGGGAAGAGATGGCCCTGTTAATAAGATCCCTGGAGATGCTGCCAGCCAGCGTTCCATCAGCACCGTCGATCGTGCCGTCAGGCCCCCAGATTGATTACAACCTTTAACAGAGTGGCATCTGGGAAGCCACCGCCGCCATTGTTTGACGACCGGCCTGGGCCATGCTTATGCATACAATTCTTGGAGACAACTGTCGGGTGTCCGGTGTACAAGTGAGTTATGGAGCCGTTTCGGTCGGTGCCCCTTGTGCTTGCCTGGACTAACGCGCACTGGGCTGTAGTACGATACGATATAACTTTATTAATCCCCCGTAGGAGAAATGTGTTTGTTTGTTGCAGCAGCAGTGGAAGGACACAGGACAAAATAACAATGTAATAAATACAATAAATAAATAAATAATAGTAATATAATAATAGTACCCGTACTTCACCAGGGAAACGGGCCTATTAAAGCGTGCTGTGTGGGTAATAGGTGGCGACCTTTGATTGGTTTTCAATTAGGGACCCGAATAAGATGGCGTTTCAGTATTCAAATATACGATAAACAAATATTTGGCTGAACGGATAACCAAATTGCTACATACTACAAAAAATAAAAAAGCTGTAGGGCTCTCATAATGTAGCGCGTAGTTCAACCGTGATCTGGCCTTCACTAAACAAATATTTTCCTTATATTAGTCAAATAAATAGGGAAATCTAATTTATTGATTGAGAATTTTGTAAGGAAAAAAAACGAGCAAAATCAATTGGCTAAATTGCAGCAGATGAAACGAACCAGCCTTTTGACAACAATACGAACAGTATTCTTTAGGCAAAAACAGAAATTAGATTTAAGCAAATGAAGGGAAAAACTGAAATTGGATTCGCGGAAATTAACTGAAGCACAACTGCAACAAGTACTGGTGGGCTTGAATTTCAACAGAACTCCACTTTTTGTGCATGGGCCTGCCTCACATTACAAATTTTGCCCATATAGTAAAACAGAACAACATCAACAAAATGCATAACGTAACCCCTACTGCGTCATTAAAAGAAAATCAGCAAATATATATAACATGCTTTAACAGAAAGGCGTTTTATGATTACAGCTCCTCTTCATTGATAACGTTAGTAGTGGGGTCTAAAATAACCTTGTTAGGGTCTGCTTCGCCATCATGGCTCCTTCACATCTAGGGCTTCCCTCAACCAAGTCTGATTAATTTTAATCTTGGATAAATGTACGCATACCTCGCAAAATAGTATTTTTTTCCAACGTGTACATTCAACCCATGATGCATTTGTTTTTGGTTTGCTTCCTATAGTTGGGTCGCACCACATTCACACCGAAAGCAAACCAGACCAGAGTTCACTTTGAAGACCACAGTTTTACAGCGGACAAGAGTCTGTTGGTTTGGTCCGCACCAGAGTATGAAAAAGTGTTGATCTTAGATAAACTGTACAGTTTGTAGAAATGCTCCAGGGTTCGATTAAATAGGGCTCAGCAGCAGCAATGGTGGGACAGCACCTGAAGCCTAGGGCATTGGTTGATTGTTGACCGTGTGTGTCGCAGGAGGGAAGTCGTAGTTTATGCATTCAGTAAGCTAAGGGCTAACACGTATTCAAGGACAATTCGCCAGTCAATGCACGTTCATGAAAAAGTTGAAATTATTTTTTTAAATGAATTAATTATAAATAATACATTTTTCGGATTCAATGTTTCTATTTAACCCAACCATTGTAGTGAGTTAGGGGTAGCGAGAATGCCATACTATGCATTGTAAAAGGTCCACTATGCACCCAACACGGAGACAGGAATAAACATGCAAACGCACACATCAGATTCAGCCTTTTCTTTTACAAAACAAGAAAAACAAATATAGCCTTCCCGTGGTTCAATGCAAGTTCAGTGCGTCTCCAACCTGCTTTTGAGTTCTCCACTGGCTGCGACAGATGGTCCTGCTGATTGGCCGGCCACAGGGCTCGCCACCATGGGGGACGAGGGCCTGTCCTCCTCTGGCCCCTCGCTGGTCACCAGCTCCACAGTCTCCGCCAGCTGGGCCTCCATCTCTGGAGGGAGGAAGCGAGACAAAAAAAAAAAAAAAAAGGTTTCGAAAATATGCCGCCACAATGCAGTCGTGAGCAAATTGGCGAGAATCCATTGTCTTTTTTTGGGTGCTTTGTGGATGGACTCAAATGTCTGTGTGGTGCTGCAGAGGCCTAAACATCTACATGTTGTGCCCGTCTCCTGACCGACAGAAGCTGTGGTGGGGATAGGTTGACGGGGAACCAAGCCATTTGCTCCAGGTCAGGAACATGGCATGGGTTAGAGAGAGGGGTGGTAAGAATACGGAGGCCATATGCTGAAGCACTGATTTCATCAGTATGATGGAAGCCAGGGGATATTGGGTAGGCAGAGTATCCCAAGCAATGGAGGGAGTAGAAAATATGAGTAGAAAACAATAAGATATTTCCAAAGCGTGCAATATTTGTCTGGGATCTTGTGTTTCACGCTCATCATTTGAATAAATTATCCAACCAAAACGCAAATCATCCTGCGACTTTGGGACACACTGGCTGGAGCCTGGAGACAGAGAGAGCTGTAAGCGCCAGAGCTTTTGTAGAGAAGGTCGAAAAATATGAAGATGAAGAAAATAATAAGGTTGACGGGGGTGACCCGTTCTTTAGAAATGGAAGCCTGACAAAAGCTTTTTTTAGATCCGTTCCCCAAAAGAAATGCCAAGCAAGACTGCAAGGTAGACTCAACACAGCAACAACAGTAGAGATCTATGGGAATGAGAGGCGTGGTCACATGATGCAATGTACACACGTAAAGAAGCTGGGAGCTGGGGGGAGGCACGTAAATGGGTCTAGGGAGAGTGATGGGTTTTTAAAAAGCTTTTAGAGGGCATTAGCCCTGGGCTCTTTCCCTCTGCACCTCCATGCCAATCTCAGAGCAGGCGGAAAGCAGCATCGCAAAAGGCAGAGCGAGAGACCGAGAGGCAGAGCGAGAGAGAGAGAGACCGAGAGGCAGAGCGAGAGAGAGAGAGAGAGAGAGAGATCGAGAAGCAGAGCGAGAGAGAGAGAGACCGAGAGGCAGAGCAAGAGAGAGAGAGACCGAGAGGCAGAGCGAGAGAGTGAGACCGAGAAGCAGAGCGAGAGAGAGAGAGACCGAGAGGCAGAGCGAGAGAGAGAGAGACCGAGAGGCAGAGCGAGAGAGAGAGAGAGAGATCGAGAAGCAGAGCGAGAGAGTGAGACTGAGAAGCAGAGCGAGAGACCGAGAGGCAGAGCGAGAGAGAGAGAGACCGAGAGGCAGAGCGAGAGACCAAGAGGCAGAGCGAGAGAGAGAGAGAGACCGAGAGGCAGAACGAGAGAGAGAGAGACCGAGAGGCAGAGCGAGAGAGAGAGAGACCGAGAGGCAGAGCGAGAGACCAAGAGGCAGAGCGAGAGAGAGAGAGAGACCGAGAGGCAGAGCGAGAGAGAGAGAGACCGAGAGGCAGAGCGAGAGAGAGAGAGACCGAGAGGCAGAGCGAGAGAGAGAGAGATCGAGAAGCAGAGCGAGAGAGTGAGACCGAGAAGCAGAGCGAGAGACCGAGAGGCAGAGCGAGAGAGAGAGAGACCGAGAGGCAGAGCGAGAGACCAAGAGGCAGAGCGAGAGACCAAGAGGCAGAGCGAGAGAGAGAGAGAGACCGAGAGGCAGAACGAGAGAGAGACCGAGAGGCAGAGCAAGAGACCGAGAGGCAGAGCAAGAGGCAGAGAGAGTGAGAGAGAGCGAGAGAGCGAGTGGCAGAGAGAATGAGAGAGAGACCGAGAGAGAGACAGAGGGGTAAAGAGAGAGAGAAAGAGGCAGAGTGAAAGACGGACACATAGCGAACAAAAAATTGCTAGGAAAATAGACAAAAAAAAAAAATACACCCTCCAAAGCTTCACAGCTAAAACTAAACCCTTTCAATTATAGCCCAGAACTAGGAGCTCTGGGTGCCAAAGAAAAGGCTCCCATCCACCCTACCCCGAGAGAGAGAGAGGGAGAGAGAGAGAGAGCGTCTCTCTCCTGCCCCTCCTGAAATACTGTACAGCATGACGCTGCCAGGTAGTGAGAGAGGGAGAGTGCACAGTTCAAGTTGTACATCACTCCCTAGCAGAAGGTGCAGGAGTTGGTGTGTGTGTGTGTGTGTGTGTGTGTGTGTGTGTGTGTGTGTGTGTGTGTGTGTGTGTGTGTGTGTGTGTGTGTGTGTGTGTGTGTGTGTGTGTGTGTGTGTGTGTGTGTGTGTGTGTGTGTGTGTGTGTGTAGGGGAGTCTCACCCGTGTCCTGAGGACCTATGGACTCTGCTATCTCCGTCCCATCCATACTGTCCTCCTCATCCGCAGCAAACCTCCCTTTGGTGCGACCCCTATACAAAGAGAGAGACAGAGAGACACAGACACAGACACAGAGACAGAGACAGACAGAGAGACAGAGAGACAGAGAGACAGACAGAGACAGACAGAGACAGAGAGACAGAGAGAGAAACGGGGATTAGTACACCAAATAAAAGAACGACAATGATATCAAATTAAAATGCGTTTTTGCGAGAGAGATGAAAGAAAACAAGGGTTAGCGCCTCGGTTTGGCCTGGGGAGGAAGAAAGGGGGTCGGTGGGTGGGGGTCATAAATTAGTTAAATATAGTCACAGCTGTCACTGATTTTTAATGGATGCACTCAGGCCGCTGGGCAGAGAGGCGTGGAGGTGCAGAGAGGGTAGCGGTGGTGGGTGCATAATGCACACTTGGCATGGGGCACGTGCTGACAGATATTGCTGCTTTGACAAGTCTACGAGAAAGCTTGGGAATTAAAACCCTGACATCACGCCCCGGTACGGCTGCGCCTTATAACTCAACAGAAGCAGGGATGTGGCTGCACCTAGTGTGGCGTGAGCCAGCAAATACTGCTAACTCATTACACCATATTTCTGGTTGTGCGTGTGAGAACGAATGAACACACACACACACACACACACACACACACACACACACACACACACACACACACACACACACACACACACACACACACACACACACACACACACACACACACACACACACACACACACACACACACACACACACACACACACACACACACACACACACCAATATAGCAAACATCCCCGCGCAAGCCTCCTCTCTTTGCGTCCCAAGTGGAATGGAGAGTCATTACAGGCTTATTGAGGCACAAGCGCTAAACATGTGCTCGCCGAATGTTAAACCAGAACAAAAGGCCCAGGGTAATCAGCGTGACCAACTGATTTAAGACGTCATTAACGAACCCGCAATCAGGAACGCGAACGGATGCCAATACTTGGTCATTGAGCTAGTTTACTCATGAGGTATCGTGTGGAGCTCCTCGCGTTGCAAGGAATCCTCAAACCGATCACGTGAAGATTCAAGTTATACGAGCGCTATTTCATTTAGATTTACAGTTCAGATAATCAGATTTGCAATCATTTTTTGGGGAAATCCATAAGTTTCATCTCCCATACTAGCTTCAGAATGTGGACTTTATGTGCTACATATTATGTTCTGCGCTGAAACATTCATAATGGTAGCATTAAATGTCAAATCTTTGGAAATAAATTCATCCACATCCACTTGATTAATGAAGGAACAATGTGATGCAACCTCATAAAAAAATACACAAGGACGAAATAGATGGTCTCACCTTCCCCCCCATTGCGAGGAATTACAGCTTTCCAATGATTCCCCCCATTTGTTTTAACAGGCAGTTAACATGATAACCATGACTTATGCTTTGGCCTGAATCCAAATCCCCCCAAAATGGTATATCAGGAGGGTGATGAATCTAGCCTGGGTCAATTCATTTGACAACACTATGCTGCGCACATTCCATTCATTCTAAATTTTTGCCAAAAGGATTTGCTTTGTCAAGAGTCAGTATTTTAATGCGTTATTCTTTTTATTTTTCAAAATAAGTGTTTTATCCATTTAAATCTTCCCAAAAATGGTGTTTGTCTTCGAGCCTTTCTCATGAAGCAAAACGAACAAAAACAATCATATATCACCTTTTCTGTGTGCCAATCATGAGTCAAAATGTCAACATGGAAAAGCCCTTGTCAAGAGCACTCAACACAGAGCCAACCATCATTGAGAGGGCAGGGGAATAAAAAAATCATCCAAATATAGTAAGGCCATGAATAAAAGCCACGTGAAGAGTCCCATTGCTTTACACTCCATTTGTTCAGACTTGCCAGAAAAATGTCTAGGTTTGCTCCTGAAAAATTACCACTAGAGCCTGGGGTGGACTGAGACCCAACGAGCACGAGATCGCCACATCACAGCTGCCCTTCGGCATCTTGGCTGACGAGAATGAGTATTTCGACTTTTTAGATCCTAGCAGTTCGAGCCCTACAGGCTGAGCCGGGATCTACTGAAATTGCCTGCCTTTCTGATCACACTGTGCTGCAATATCCACAGCCGTCACCTGTGATCCTTAGCCCCTGATGAAGGTCACCAGATGCACTCCCGTTTGTATGGTTCAAGGTTTTTTTGGTTTTATTTTCAGAACTAAAACTGCCACGTCAGCCCATGTAACCAGAACGTCTACGGGGGGCTTTGCTTGTACGCAATGCCCCTCCCTCACGCGTCGGGGAAGAGCCGTCAGTGTCAGCACCCGTCCAATAAGAGAGCACCGTTAACCCGATCTTGGAAAGGGCCATGTGGAGAGGATAATTGCCATGGCTACAAATTAAACAGCAAAAGCCATTGTGGGGCATGCTAGGTGGGTAGGGGGAAGCATTGCGTAAATGAGAGCAGCATGTCTCAAGGGGTAAGCCAGAGGATGCGTGGGGTGGGAAATGAGGGGGTGGGTTGGGGTAATTTTCACTGCCACTGAAGAGAAAAAAAAAAAATCACCATCGGACGGCTGCCAAATCCGCCCCTCCCTCTAAATGACTTCCACTTCCAGATAAAGAAGAAACCCAAGAACCTCAAATGATGGCAGGAACACAACTGCATTGTGGGGTCTTAATTAAATGGCAGGCTTTAATCAAACAAGTTCCTAATTGAATTTGAAACTGAATCTGCTTTGAAAATCCAGAACACCAAAAGAAAAGCCTATCCTATAATTATAAGATCCTCCGATTAATAAGGACAGCAAAGGGGATAGGGAACTAACAGGGGTATAAAAACAAAGGGGGGCTTTTAGAATACAGAAAAACAGGAGGTGAACAATGATGTCATCATGGTAAACAAGAGAGACGAATCACTCACAATTTGAGTAAATTGTGTGCGATTGGATTACCGTCTTCTACACATTTTTTCTAATCTGGCGTTTCGGTTGTTGGTTGGCATCTCCATCAGACACAATGGTTCTCAGTTCAATGGTTCAGTGCCTAACTGACCCAAATACCTTGTAACCGTGCCTCTTCAAAGCAAGCTATCCCAAAACATGGGCATTTATTGTCTACACGCGTTCAGCATAACTGAATAAACACATTTTGTGAAAAACTTTAGGAAAAGTCCCAGCAGGTAATCAACATTTCAACGGTTGAAAACACTGTTTATGACTATTGTGCTAAGCATGCACTACATACTTCTGCTATTGTCAACACGAAACACAAAAATTTTGGTGATTGGCTCACCAGGACCCAGGCTGTTGCCATGACATTTAAACAAATACCATAGTTGGGGTCTGGGTACTTTTTACAGTAAACAACGAAGAGTGTTCCCTCCAACCATCACCAATTAAACTCAAAACGACCCAATCACATTCCTCCTGCATTTGGTACTGCCATTATTTTCAAAAAATGAAGCACACGACTGAAACAAGATGGGTGTTGGACCTCCTTTCATGCTGTTCTTAAGACAACGGCATAGAGGGAAGGATTCAAGAAGGACAGCCATCGATGTGGGCATGCATGAGGATCACTGTCATTACCACCATGACACACCAGGCAAAAGGAAATACAGGATGTTTTAAACATTTTTGCTTCTTTCAATTATATAATCAAGACATGAATTGCTCAAAAACATGCTACCGTATCCCACTAGTATACGATGCGGTGTAGATGGAGAACTCGGTGCCAGAAGCGAGAGAATATCGATCATTCATCATGAAAGTCACATGACGTTACGAATAGCTAGGTATAACCATGAACATTACAGATGTACATGGGGGAGAAGATAAAACAGCTACACCTACTGCTTTGAACTCAAACTGACAATGGTGCGGTACATCATAACATATTCAACTCCACCATTTAAATTGTAGCATTTTAACCTCATCAAATAGCTTGCACGTGCCATAAGCACAATATAGTATTTTAATAGATGGATTACTGAGCTGAACAATCTTTATGGTTATGAACCAAAATTATCAGAACACTGATGAAGAACACTTAATGTTTTTGATAAAGCCTCAACGTCCAGTCCAACCCCCATAGCCTGCGCAACTTATCCCCCACAATCCCAACCACAGAGGGAGAGCTACAGAAAAAAAAAAAAAAGGTGAAAATAATGCTGGGGCAAGTAGTTCCAGCTCAGAAGGAAGCAGAGGTGAAAACCTGAACTGGAGTAAATCTTTCTGGAATGGATTGCACAGCAGATGGAGAGTGGGCAAAACAAGTGAACTGTGACAATAAGGTCTACCAGAGCACAGAATTTGAGGTATGCTCGGGAGTAGAATCCAGTGTTTTAAAAATAAAAAAGGTTAACGATAACCTTTTTGATGACAAATCGTTGAGATTTTAAGGAGAGCATTTGGCCATGCACACACAATATATCTTCAATAATGGATAGGAGAATAGTGCAGTTTGGTTGTGACTTGTTAATGTCCTTTCCATGCAGCTGGGTGAGCCACCATCCATTGTTCTGGTGACCAATGACTAAAACGACTTGGTGTCATGTTCTAAACAGGCCAACTGCATATGGCCAACTGCATGGCTAAAATAGGGCTTAAAAATCGGAAAGCATCATGGAATTTTTGTTGGCGATCCTCCCTTATTGAGAGGACACACGAGAGTTGAACTACTGTATAATCCTTAAATCAACGTAAATATATCTTAACCTGGAATAATGAAAACTTTGTTTTCGTTCTATCATATTTGACACATCCTTTCACAATGAATTACTAAACAATTAACAAAATAAGCATTATTAGCTTAGGCAAAAACTAGAATGGCGGTGGCCTTTGTGAAGTTTCAATGTCCTAATAATTCTGATCAGTGTAGATGTGGCATGAACAGCGATGATTATGGAATGGCAGTTCTTTCTGTTGGGCCATCTGGACAAGTTAACTATCTAATTCCACCAACATAAACATTTGTAGTGGACGCCATAATAAGCCCAATTATACACTGGTGCTGTTTCTATTGACCATCTGAGTTTAACTTTTAACAAAGAGATACACACAACAGTTACAATAACCACATCATAATCAAGATCCATCAGATTATTATTATAATACTAGTTTAGTCCTCAATCCTTTGAATGAAAAGGTGACTAAATGTCAGATGGCTGCAATGGTGAGCCGAAACATCTAACGAGCACATTAAAATAAATCAAGGGACGGCAAGGCCCCAGGTCAGTCTGAGGTTAGAGTATTAACGTGGACGCTGAGAGATTAAACCATCCCTTGAGAAATGGGCATTATGATTGATTGAGGACAGGGTAAGGAGAGAGTTAAGAGCTGTGAGGGCACTGCATTACACAGCAACTCCAACCTGTATTATGGTTTGCTGGGAATGTAAATAACAGGCAATGAACTACATCCGAACGCAAAAGTTAGCCCAGTTTTTTAGGCATTCATAGCCCAACAATAATAGTAGGATTTCTCTCGTCAATCTTGCAGTATTACGTAAACCTCCCAGCACAACAGTTCGCTCGAGATATACCATTTTGCAGCATCCATGGAAAAAAGCATTGTAAGGGAGGTTGCAGCAGAGAAATTCTCCCGAATAAACAACATACCCATACAAACGCAACTTGCCGTTAAGAATAAAGTGTCAATGTAGGGCAACAACTAATTACCATTTGATATATTACCAATATTTATGACCATATTTCAAATAACAGCCCCAAGTCAGACACCTTCACACTCGCCCAATCACAATGCTGTCCATCAAGCGTCAAATACAAATCTGACAATTAGTTCCCCAAGATCCAACAAATTATCATAATGGAGATTAATAAACCAATGATTTTTGATTAATAACAATGTTGAAATTGATCAATCTTCAAGACAGACTTCCAACGTACGCATACAGATCGCCATTGGCTTCTCATTAAGAGGTCAACACATTTTATGAGGAGCCGACGTCAACAACTAATCTCGTCAGCCGAGCGCGACCACTCTTTCCCTGCCATCGAACCGAGGATTCCTGCTAATTTTGAACCGCTCATGGCCAACCTCAATTCAGATGCACTCTTCCATTCACAGGTTAATCCCCTAGTAAATGGAAAACAGTGGCTCCAACTACTCTGACGGCCAACAGTTGATGAAGAATCAACCAAAGAAAATGCACAACAGACATTCCTCTTTTCTGTCGCATCTATTCCCAGGTATATGTATGCAAGCTGTGGCTAAGTGTCATGACATGAGTGACCGTTTTGCAAACATACTTCTTCCTGGTCTTGGATGTGGATAAGGGTGGTGAAGGCAGGAGAGTGCCAGCAGCAGCATCCTTGCGCGGCCTGCCACGGGGGCGCTTGTCTGCGTGGGCAGGACTTCCTGTGGATGTGGCCCCTCCACTGCTCGACGTCGGTGAGGGTCCTTGGTCAGAGGGGTCCACAGTCTTATCCTCTGATGACATTCTGAACCGAAGCGGGAAGGACAAACAAACAGTCTGCGTCTTACCGAGGGGAACCAACTGGCGCACTGAAGAATTGGAACTACAGAATTCACACTTAAGTGTCCGGGGTTAAAATGCATCCATTGCCACCTATTTTTTGGAACAATAACGAAATAAAGGGCAGAGATAGTAAATCGTGAATAATGACTATGACATACAGACCTAAGCTCAATGAAAAAAAAAAAAGGGATAATTTCATATTGGCCTAGTTAAGTCATCTTCCAAAGTAATGAAGAACATGTATATATGCTTAAATGTTACAAATGTTTCGCCTGTGGTCTCAATGAATTTGGTTAATCCGACACTTGTGTTGCGAATGAGAGCTGTTGGTTTTGAAGTGGTAAGGCATTCTTTAGGTCTATTTTTGTGAATAAAAAGGGCTATATTACTCTGTATGTAGCCTATTTATGTTCAGCTTTTTGTATTGTGTTTGTGCAATGGAAGGGGGCTAGCAAATGGCGTTTGTTGCATAATTTAACTAAATGGACCCATAATTAAATTAATCATTTTATTGCCAGCCAATGGTCCTGCATGACTAAAAATAACATGGAGCCTTTAAATTACAGAACCAAATAATCAGTATATTTTGCATTCATACATTTTAAATAAATCCTAATGAGTTTAGAAAATGGCAGAGAGCTTGGCAAGTTCTGACCAATAGCATTGTTTGCTAAGGCACCAGAAGTACCCTTGGGTTCCAGCCTGGCCTTCGTCAAATGAAACCATGTGGACTTGGACCAACTTTAGTTAAATGAAGTCATTATTTTTGCCCATAGAGGTATATTAGTTACAGTAAGTTGCTGCCAGTCGAATAAGGGAAAACAAGTGGATCAGAAAAAAACGCTTCAAAGATCAATAGCTGTGGTCTACCATGTTTACATGTCATAAATGAATCATGTCCTCAAACTGTAATTACCATATCAGTATATGGCCCCTTTGTTTTGGCGAAATTATTTACTTAAATGAAAAGATTGAAACACGTTGCTACGGCTGCCGTGGCCAACCAAATGCCACGCTATGATAAAGACATATTCATGAAGACAATCATGTATGAATCCTTCTTTGTCTTTGGTACTTGTCATTTGAAACATATTAGTCGTTTGATGGACAGCAGCATCCTCGTCACAAAGTTGTGGGCTTCCATCCATAAACATGATACTCTCTCAACTCAAGGGGTGGGTGTACAAAGACAACATTTGTTGACGTTTACTTCTAGGTCACAATAAATATGTATATCGCAAATACATGACATGGGCAGCCAAGAAGTATTTCACATGGTCTGCCTTCTCAGATTGAAAGCTTGGAGATGTGTATGTGCTTTGTGTGTGCATTTCTATTAAGCAATAAACAATAGCTACTGGTGGTGGCTCAACCCCTACTAGAGGTATTAACTGAGGACTGTCCTAAATGTCGCTAACCGTTACGAGGCTCAGTAATGTTATATTTTGCCTTTAAATCATTGGAAAACAACTGGTAGGGAACCACACTGCCATGACAAGGAGGTTAAAAATTCAACAACTGCTAACGTTAGCTTTTGTTACTCAAGCTTGAGCACAAAGCAATTGCATGCTCCAACGTAGCTAGCGTTAGCTAGCCTGTTGTTCACAACTAAGGTCTTATTTGCCCAAACGACCAAGGCGAAACGCAAGTGAGGACTTCTGTGAGGACTGTACACAAACGAGCATAAAAACACAACCACACGACTTACTCAGAAGGGGATTAAAGCATCAGCCCTGAACCCCAGCAGCAAACCTGGCAACTTTGGAAGTGGTTCGGATAGCAAACAGGTTAGCTAACATTGTAGTGAGTTGGATAACTAAGCCATCCAGTACGCCTGAAGAACCCCGTTCATCCATAGGTCTTAAGTATTACCCCACCACCGATACGCACACCGATAACCCATGTGAACGGATATATACACAAACAACAGGAGCCCACCCGACGCGACTGTGTCCAAGAAGATGACAAAAGCATAACATTTGGCCCCCACACAAACATACGGACGGGCCCCGTCTACTTGCTGAAACGTAACTGTTCTGCATGGAGTCTAACGCTGCATCCACTAGGAAAAGTAAATAGCGTCCAACTCCACCGCGATTCGTCTCGTTTAACCTATTCTCGTCGTCCACGAACGCATTCGTTGGATGGACATGCTGTGCTGCGAGTGACACCTCCACAGACCCCAGCCACAGTGGTGTGGTGTACGGAGAGGGGGGTGTCGCGTTGGGAGAGTCGCTATCACGAAAACCAAGGCGGCGACGAACACCTCCAGCAGTAGCCTGGACCTACAAAACGTTAGCCAGGCTTCCACCCAAACCCCCCCCCCCCCCCCCCCAACACCACACACATACACCACCCACCCCATCCCCCCAAAGCATAGCTTATCACAAAATACCACAGTGCCGACAAGAAATCTTACCTTCCGACCCTATGAGTAGCGAATTATTTTCTTCATGTCCAAAATACTGGAGGGGTTAGAGAACGTCACACTTTGGATCACTTAGCCAGCTAGCCGGCTAACTGAGCTAGCTAGCCTCTCTCCAGTGAAGGAACACCGCAGTTCTCAAAAATGCATATCTCATAATACGGTAATCCAATGTCGTGGCGTTGGTCCTAACTTCGCCCATTTGACGGACGGTCGGATGGGCTAAATCCAGCGGAAACCTGCCTCATCCGCGCACGCATTTGATGGATCACTTTCCTTTCTCCGGTGACAGCTGTCGTCGCACGAGCGGTGGTTAAAACCCCAGTTTTGGGGGATCGCGCTGGTCGGCGTTATCGTTGTTTCACCATGGACGAGTGCTGATGCGGACGCAGCCTCCGAATACACTCGACACGGAGCGATCTCCGGAGGTCTAAAGGGTGTTATTTGACGTGGAGCCAGTGCTGAGGAGATGCTGGGGTGGCTGCGAGCTGGGGTCTCGAGCGCTCTGTGGCCGACCGCTTCTGTTTTCCTCAGCTGCGCGAGCGAGCGGCGGCTACTTCAGACTCCGCAGCCAGCCTGCTGCCACGCAGCAATGAATGCCACCAGAAAATTGAGGAGAACCACACATCTGCATACTTTGGTCAATGCCCGCCGTTCCGAGAATAGTCACGAGGAGCAGAATTGGGTGAAACGTGAAAAATTAAGTTGAAGAAAACGAATCGGTATACTCTCTGACGGTGGCCATGGCTATCGTTAAGTGGCACCGAAGCACACACCGATGAGTTCCTGAAAATATAGACCCGACTTCCCGGATAAAATTGCTACGTGGTTCTTGAGGGATATTTGTTTTTTGAAAATTATATAGACCGCTATTATCATTGATGATGATAATGATGAAAAAATAAGACAATGACTGAAGCGCAACACATTTAGCAATTTCTTCAAAATACTCTATGACCCTGCGGAGGAATATTGGCATTTAGTAAATAAAATAATGGTCAGGGAAAGCTCGAAACCCCGGCTTTTGCAGAAAAACTGGATCGGAGCCACTGTCATGGTTCTAAACCATCCAAACGCTCGCCGTCCATCATCCATCTCTTGTTCTTCAAAAACGAGATTCTCTTCCCCAAACCTCCTCCATGTCTATTCTAAACACGTGTGTGTGTGTGTGTGTGTGTGTGTGTGTGTGTGTGTGTGTGTGTGTGTGTGTGTGTGTGTGTGTGTGTGTGTGTGTGTGTGTGTGTGTGTGCGCGCGCGATCACAAACTCAGTCTCACACACACACACACACACACACACACACACACACACACACACACACACACACACATACATACATACATACATACATACATACATACATACATACATACATACATACATACATACATAAACGCACGCACACACGAGCACACACACACACACACACACACACACACACACACATAAACGCACGCGCACACAAACACACACGAACACACGCACGCACGCGCGCGATGGAGCGAGAATGAGTGTGCGAAAAAAGAGAGAGAGAGAGAGAGAGAGAGAGAGAGAGAGAGAGAGAGAGAGAGAGAGAGAGAGAGGCGTAGAAAGACACGGTTAACCAGGCTTTTGGCATTCTGTGCATGGAGGGGTTAAACTTGGTCGAGCCCAGGGGGTCGGATTGAAGTTGCCATCGGGTCGGCCCGTGAGTCACAGGTTACCGGGTCTCCCGTTTCCACCGCTGATGGTTTGCTTTACACTCTCACCACTTACTGGGTTAATATCGAAGCACCAGAAAATGCTCCTAACGGTGCACGTCCTCGAAAGGATGGTAAATTATATTTCCCTATAATATGAGCGCCCTCTCCTGGCTCTGGGTGTCAAAGACAACTGTCTCTCAACATTTATCACATGTTTTCATAATTTTATTCCATGTGCTTCTGAAAAATATTATTTGCTCTATTGTTTTTGTTTTAATGGTGTTGTTGTTACTTTTGTTGTTGTTGTTGTTGTTGTTGTTGTTGTTGTTGTTGCTGATGTTGCTGTTGTTGTTGCTGTTGTGGCTATGTAAATATCGTCTTCATCTTTCCAGAGAGCTCTTAGTTGTTGTGGTAATGGACGTGGTAATGAAAAACTAGGTGCTAATGATGGTGCGTTATAATTTGTTGTATTTATTTAGTTCAAAATATTCTATGCTGAAGCATCATTATCCTTAGTAAACAATGCGACAAGAGATTTGGAATTTTGGAGTCTGCGTGAAAAAAACGGGAGAAATGTTTCTAAATATATTTGGTAACCAGACCACTGTATTCCCAGTTCATATAATCTCTAATTTCCAAATCCTGAACCTGCTGGATGATTACACAACCTTTGTCCCCGTTAGGAGGGGTGTCCCCTTACCACCTGTTGCCCAGGTGTTACAGCCTAAAATCTTACCATTGTGCTGGTATTCATTTACACTGCCAATCGCTTTTACCCTAATTAGCCTCCTACGTATACTGTGTCGTTTTTTTGTGGCTAATACCCCTGTTATTCAACATACGTCATTATCTCTAAATGTTTAATGTGAGGCCTATTGAGGTAAAATGTCATTTTTATTAATATAGGTTGCGTGTATAACATTGGTTACATTTTTATAGAAGATTACTATCCAATGTATCAATAAAGAAGTCCAGGCATATATCTCTAGGTGTATTTTGTATTTGATTATGCAAAATCTTAACTCAAACGTTGAAGGTTTATATAGGTTCAACAACTGCTTTGCGTTATGATACACACAACATTTGGTTTCTTGAAAACAGATAACGCTTGTATTGCCCAATGAAAAAAAAAAAAGGTGTATTATTCTTTCGGGATCCTTGTAATTAATTATTGACTACTACCTTACTGATCAGTCGGAAAAACAACAGAACAAATTGAAACAAAAGTACCTTTTTCCTAATACAGCAGAGGGCAGTGTTACTCTATGCATTGGGCAGCAATCCGCCTTGTATCCTAAATGCATGGCTTCCCTCCACATTAGAAACGCTGAAGGTCCCTTCGTCTACCTAGTGTTTGTTCTGGTCCTACAATGGGAATCCTTCTCAAGTGTCTCTCAACTATCAGGGTTTCTTTAAGGAGGGTTGGGAGGTTTTTCACGTCCAACTTTGAGGCCGTTGAGACCTTTAAATGTGATAAAGGACTATGTACATACATACGGCTTTATTTAGTGTTTACTTGCGTGGTGCTGTTAAAAGCAATCACTTTTTCCCCTCAATGTAACAGACCAATCACTCCTGATACCTGATAGCAATATGTAGACAGGGTTTATGCAAACACCAAGCTGGTATTCTTTTCTTTGATTTCTGCAGTCTCTGGGTTGGTCATCAGTCTACAACCATGATAACGTTTGCGGTGGCGGTTAACTCTGCAACATTTGAGAAGAAACATAGCAGCTTGATTAATGATAGGATTACCTTACTTTTGTATTTAGCATTGTTCATGGGGGATCAATCACTGCACGGTACATTTACATCTCAGGAAGCCCGCTCAGTGGGTGCTGATGCTGATATGTTTTTCTTGATTGGTCTTGTCCTTCCATCAGATCAAACAGCTTTCCCTGTGCTTTTGGCTGTTGCCAACTGCTTTGTGGATTTGATTTGCTTTGTGGGTCGTATATTGAGTGTTTATCCTGATCTTTCTCCCCGTCCTCCTCCTTGTAGGGCCTTTTGTGTGCTGTTGTTGCTTGCTATGGTAATCCCCAATTGGAGTTCAGTTAGGACAATTCAGAAAACCTGTGATCCATTATTTACAAATACAATACAAGTTCTATAAGAGCATGAGTGCACAAGCTACAGGATTATAGTGTGGATTGGTGGCCTGTTAATGAAAGTATATGTACAATTATATGCTTGTTGAGGCTTGAGTAGAGGGGGCTGTGGCAGCTATAACAGTGGTGAAGAAGGTCCTTTAAATCACTGCTCCTTTTTAGTGGATCTAGTGATTGGAGCAGCGGTCCTTCCTGAAAATAGCCTACTGATTGCAGCCCGAGACAGTGGTAGTCGCAGGTTGAACCCATTACACTTGACCATGATAGCTACTTCGGCCTCAATCATGGTCAACACGGTGGATGGTACTTGTGCAGTACTTTATAAAAGTACTGTACTTTAAAAAGCAAATATTCGACTTTTTACATTATTGCATTCATCTACAACCAAAAAACAAACATTCCTTTATAAAGTACTGTTTTTTTGTTTCTTGTTAACTAAAACATTTTCAGACAGTACGATAGTAGGCTACACTTTTACATGAGAAGAATTATTATTTTTTCCAAATAGGACTTTTATCTTTTAGTAAGGAATGAATTCACACTCACCAACACTATTGATTTATGATGTTTTCTGTGAGTTGGTGACACACAACTTGTGTGTCGGCATAAATATTGTTTAGAAGCATTGCTAAACAATATCTGAGATAACACTGTTATCTCCCTTGCTCAGAAAAATAAACAATAAGCATGCATTATTTCCTATAAATGTACACTATGAAGAAAAGGCAAATAGGCCTACTATTCTAACCATTCTTTGCATTAAATCATGTGTAGCCTATATTGTGTATTATATTGTGTTGTTGTTGTTTTTTATGTTGTTCTGGTTTTTGCTGTGGTTTTGTTGTTGTTGCTGTTCTTGTGGAACTAACTATTTAATCTTCCCAGAATGCTGTTAGTTGGTCACGTTGTCAGTTGCAAAGGTAATGATGTGTGCGGCGCTACAATATAGTGTTATAATTAATTATAGACTGCTCTATAACCTTTATTTGGCAGTAACACACACCTCTGACTCTCCCTGCACTTGCACTTCTCATCTCAGGATATACCAGCGGTTTCATTTCCAACTACATAAATCCCTTTAATTGAATTCTCAGATGATGCCATCATTGAATTTCAGCAGTTCAAAAACAAACAACCTATTACAAGACCTCCCTAGCTTACTCACTGTTTACGGGTAATCTAAACATAATAGGATTTTTTTTCTGCAATGTCAAAGTCCCTGTAATAAATCACCATAGTTTAATATACAAATATCAGCGCCGCGGTTGGATGTAATCTTCCTTTCAGGTGAGGAACAACAAGCAGGCACTGCTGTGGCTCTGTGTCGGGAGGACCAACCCTTAGCATAGCTATTGCATAATGACCGGACGGGCTCCTGCCAGGTGAACAGATGGATCATAATAGAGAGAGTATCCTATAATGGGGCGGAGAATAAACATGAAAGCAGATGCTGCTCTCTGTGCACATCCAGAAGGTTAAGCCCTATTACAGTAAGTCAATAAAGAGCTTAAGCCGCATTATCCTGAGAGAGGAACACGCCTAGCTTTTTAAAATAAGCTTATAAATTATTTTTCTTGCGTGTATTTGAAATATTGTCTGTTTCACTATGCACGGGATGAC
>NC_082389.1:5859397-5926897 GCF_031168955.1 Gadus macrocephalus
GTGCGTGTGTGTCTACGTGTGTCAAGAAGTGTGTGTGAGTCAAAAAGTTTGTGCATTTGTCTACTCTAGAAGGTTCTTTGTGCGTGTGTGTCTATGTGTGTCAAGAGGTTTGTCTCTGTGTGTGTGTGTGTGTGTGTGTGTGTGAGTCAAGAAGTTAGTGTGTGTGTTGGTGTGTGTGTGTGCTTCCACAGCGTGCCTCGGAGCCGGTGCCTGCGGTGCAGTCGGTGGCGTAACGTTTGCTTTGTCTCACCCCTGCAGGGCCGCGGCTCGGGCTTCCCAGGCAGGAGGAGGCCCAGGGGGGCGGGGCTGTCGGGTAGAGGGGGGCGTGGTAGGGCCAGGGGCAAGAGCGGCGCTAGTCCCTCCATCCACCCCGGGGTATGTGTCACTAACCGTTCCACCACGTCCTCCTACGCACCTCCACCACCACACCACTAACCCTGATGTATGCACCGTACTCTGTGTGCGCCCATCCGCCAGCTGAGCAGAGGCGTTGACGTGTGATTACGTCGTTGTGAAAAGGCTCGGGTTATTTTTGTTTTTTATTTTTGTGTTTTGATCAATGATAATTGCCCAAATATTCGAACAAATCACTGTTTTTTTTTTTTTTATAATTTTTTATTTATAATTATAATAATTACAAATAATTATAATTTATAATTATTTAGTTATATATTTTTTTAACATACTTGAGTAAAGGGCCAAACCGGTTGCCTTGTCTGTCTCGATGATTTAGTGGTTTTGACATTGGATTGGGAATACCCATTGGATTGGGAATACCCATTGGATTGGGAATACCCATTGGATTGGGAATACCTATTGCTGCCACCTTATCCTCTTCATTCCTCTCGACGTTCAGCTCACAGCAATGGAGTCGCAGTACCCCGTCAAGGAGGAAGAGGAGAACGCCATGCACAACACCGTCGTCATTTTCTCGAGCAACGACAGTTTCACATTAAAACAGGTTTGGCCTTTTTTTTTTATTATTTTCTTTGGAAGGCGCTCTATAAATTTAGACTTTATTTCCATGTATCAGTAAGGGATCGGAAAGAAGGGAGCATATATTGTAGTTCATTATAGTCATACCCAGTGCTGTCAACACCAAGTAGATTTAATTAGTTCATTTATATAACAGAATAAATTGCTCTTGTCATGTTGTGGTTTTGAGGCTTTAAACAACCAACAACGCTTACACAGGTACCCTGTGTAAAATCCAAACCCAGCCCCAGTAGGGCTGCTGTTATTGTGGACATGCTGCTGGATCTCCCAGCAGCAGGTCCACAGCTCCAGAGCGCGTTAGAAGGAGAAAGGAAACGCACACAATCCTAGAGGCTGGCCTTTTGTATCGGCACAATGTAGCTTACAAGAGGTTGCATCTCTGCAGCTCTCCCCCCGTTCCCCGGTCTCCCCAGCAGCGTTTCATCTCTGCTCCTATTCCAGGACATGTGCGTTGTGTGTGGGAGCTTCGGGCTGGGCGCGGAGGGCCGCCTGCTGGCCTGTGCGCAGTGCGGCCAGTGTTACCATCCCTTCTGCGTTGGCATCAAGGTAAGGCTGGCTCCCACCCGGGACGCGCAACCCACGGGCCCGCTGCCAGTCCCCTTCAGGCAGGCCTCGTCCTCACGGTGGGCTCTGTGACTCCCGCAGATCACCAAGGTGGTGTTGAGCAAAGGCTGGCGTTGTCTGGAGTGCAGCGTGTGCGAGGCGTGCGGCCAGGCGACGGACCCCGGCCGCCTGTTGCTCTGTGACGACTGCGACATCAGCTACCACACGTACTGCCTGGACCCCCCGCTGCAGAACGTGCCCAAGGACAGCTGGAAGTGCAAGTGGTGAGTCATGCCGGGAGCACGCGCCACTGGCGGTTCACGTTGTCTGCGCGCCCAGTAATCGGAAATCATAAATATAATTGCACGTCCCTCCCGACCCAGCGGTATGCTTCTGGCTGTAGGTCTGTGTGTGTTTATATGTTCTGTTTTTGCTCTGTGTTGCTGTTTTTTTTTAATTGATAACAGCTCATGCTGTATTATGTGCATTATAACGTTTTGTAATCTACAGTCAGTTCAGCCTCCTTAAGTATTCAGTGTTGGGCTTTCTGGCTCGCTCTTTGACCCATCGCTCAACCCCTCCCTCTTGGATATTGTAGCAAATTGATTCTCGAAGGAGCCTGCCTCGACAGCAGGGCTACTTTGATGGGATTTAGGCCAAGACTTTTGAAGAAAAATAACCCTTATTCAAGCCATCGCCATTTCCCAACCGCTTTTCAACCAGCAATTCCTAACATTTGGATCATTACTTTTTACATTTTTTGCAAGATTTGTTATCACAGGTGGTGTGTGTGCTTGTAAATGCGGCAGACGTAAGCTTTCCTACAAAGAGGGTGAACACCATCCACCTCAGATCTAGAATCGCTGCTTTGAACCACTTTATACAACCCCTTATAAGTTCTACTAACAGTAAAAATAAAGGGTTAGGGTTAGTGTGTGCTGCCATCCCCTCCACACTTGATCCCGGCGCCCACCCAGAGCGGCCCCGTTCTCCCTGTGTCTGACCCCCCCCCCCCCCCCTCCCACTCTCCCCTCCAGGTGCGTGTCGTGCACCCAGTGTGGCGCCACGTCTCCCGGCCTGCGCTGTGAATGGCAGAATAATTACACGCGGTGTGCCCCGTGCGCCAGCCTGACCGCGTGCCCCATCTGCCTGCTGGACTACAGCGAGGGAGCCATCATAGTGCAGTGCCGCCAGTGCGACAGGTGCGCCCCCCCCCACACACACACACACACCACACCCCCAAAAACCTCACCCCCAACCCCGCTCGACGCTTCACCAGTCCCCACACTTTTTTTTGCAAAACAAAGCACACACACATGCGCATACACACATGGACATGCACACACATGCACTTCCACGCAAAACACATTCACGCACACACTCGCACACATACACACACCTGCATGCACATACACTTCCACCCAAAAGCCGGCACGCAGACAAAACACACGTCCGCACGTCCACCTCCCCTGGGCGTCTTTAAACCAAGGCTTCTGCTTCCTCCACAGATGGCTCCATGCCTCTTGTCAGGGTCTCCACTCGGAGGAGGATGTGGAGAAAGCCGCCGATAGCAGTTTTGACTGCACAATGTGCCGAGCTTTCAAGACCACAAAGGGTATCTTGAGAGTGCAGCATTAATTGTGTGTGTGTGTTTGCGTGTGTGTGCGTGTGTGTGTGTGCTCGTGTGCGTGTGTGTGTGTGCTCGTGCATGTGTGTGTCTGTGTGCGTGTGATGAAGGGTTGACCAAGGTCTCCGAATATACTAACGATTATTGTTGCGTCATGATTTTTTTTTTTTCATATTCTGCCATCTTTTGTGTTTCCTCTGCTGCAGCAGTGGCAGGCAAGGCCAGAGACTGCATTGAGCCGCCAGTTATGACGCAGATTGTGACAAAGGCAAAAGAACTGGGTAAGACCACTAATGCCAACCGAATAAGTACCTACCGATAGGGAAGCAACCAATTTTGATTGAAGATTTTAAGTACCAATGTCACCCACAAAAGTAGGGAAGGAACCAATATAGCACAGCAGTCCAATATTGATCCCAAACCTTTTACCTCTGGGGTATCGTGTATCAATAAGCAACTTTTACTTTGAATAAGCAAAACAAAAACCATTAGGCTCTGTCTTTGCTGTTCCTCGAGGTCAACATATCGGTGTTGTGAATCTGGCAGTATGGCTCAGGTTTTGAGGGCTTGTGATCATAGTTGGAAGCACAGTAGTATCATTTGCACGATGATGATGATGATGATGATGATGATGATGAAGCTGATGACGGTGGTCGTCTGTACTTCCTGACGGGCAGACCTGGCGAGGACCTACACCCAGGACGGTGTGTGTCTGACGGAGTCGGGGCTGTGCCAGCTGCAGAGTCTGTCGGCCGCCGCGTCCCGCCGCCGGAAGCCCAAGCCAAAGCTCAAGCTGAAGATCATCAACCAGAACAGCGTGGCGGTGCTGCAGACCCCCGTGGACCCCCTGTCGGAGCTCTCCCGTGACGAAGACATAGAAGACACCCGAGGTAGAGAAGCGCTCCTGGCAAAAGGATACGAAAGAAAAGGGGGCATGGTGTTGTCGGTCGGAAAGGGATGGTCATGCCTGGATGTTTTAACACCCCCTCCTCGAATTTGCAGGGCTCTTTTTTGATATAGACTCTGCTGTATTGTATTTTTCTTGGAGGTTTTTCGGTCCTAATGGCAAAGTTAAATAGCCCAAAGAGGCTTCTCGCTAAGCGAAGTCATTAGAAGACGAGCACAAATGAAAGCGGAAAACCTCATTGGATTCAGGCTTAATGTCTCGCGGCCGAGGGGGAAAATGGTTGAAATTCAATTGACCCCGTTTGGCGTGTTGCTAATGCTATTGGTGGCCGAGCCCCCTGACCCCAGGGCTGTCACTCATCATCAGTCCCGCCCCCTCCCCCTCCCCGTTTTCCCCTCCACAGAGGCGGAGCTCCTCGACTGCGAGGCCAAGTCTGACTCCAGCCTGGAGCGCGAGCCCATGGAGGAGGACTCCAAGGGGGCGGACAGCAGCAAGAAGAGGAAGAGGAAGCCGTACCGGCCGGGTAGGGGCACCTGATTGAAGGAGACAGCTCCTCTGAAGCGTAAAATGGTGCAGTACGTGCCCGGCGCTGCGGCCGCAGCCAATTGCAGCCATCTCCCGGCCCCCTCGCTCGCTCTCCGTCTCTCTATTCAAACCACTCTCTCTCTTTTTCACTCTCTCGCTCTCTCTCTCTCTCTCACTTGCCTCTCTCACTCACTCTCCCCCTCTCTCACTTGCGCCCTCTCCCCGTTCTCTCTCTTGCTCTCTCCCTCACTCTCATTCTCTCCCTCTCTCACTTGAACCCCCCCCCTTCCTCTCTGCTCTCTCTCTCCCTCACTCTCACTCTCTCCCTCTCACTTGCTCCCCCCCCTTCTCTCTCTCTTGCTCCCCCCCCTTCTCTCTCTCTTGCTCCCCCCCCCTTCTCTCTCTGCTCTCTCTCTCTCCCCCTCTCTTGCTCCCCCCCCCCCTTCTCTCTCTCTTGCTCTCCCCCTGACTCTCTCTCTTTTTCACATCCCCGCCCCCTCTTGCTTACTTACTTACACTCCCTCGACTTTCTTTCACGCTTTTTTTCACCCTCCCTTACACGCCCTCTCTCTCTCTCGCTCTCCCTAGGGTGCGTCTCTAGTGGTTCTTAAGGGGGAATTTCATAGAGATGCTTTCACAGTGAAAGCAGCGGTCAGCACTCAACTCATCACACAGGGTCTCTTTAATTAAACTACAGAAAGGGCCCGCATTATATAAAGCCGTGTGATAGATGTAGAGTATTAGAAAAATAGTTGGATTCAATGCAATCAAATATTTAAATGAATCTTGCATTGTGGTGGCATTCAATTTGAACCAAATGAATTTATAACGTGTTCCTTTGGCTGAATGTATTCCTGTTCCGCTTCTGAGCCGTGTTGACTGTCCGTCTGTCCTCCAGGCATCGGGGGCTTCATGGTGCGTCAGAGGAGCCGACCGGGACAGGGCCCGGGCAAGACCAAGCGCTCGCTGTGCCGGAAGGACTCCTCCGGCTCTGTGTCGGAGCTCCAGCCTGTGAAGGATGAGGGTGAGTGAAGCCTGCCGCTGCAGCCCCTTTCAGTGTTTGCTGAACGGTTTCTGGCATTAGGAAAACCAATTAAAATCGGTCCGTGTAATCATAAAACACTAATGTGTATTGAGTGAGAACACGGTATCAATCTGAGTCGAAGTGTTGGGAGGGTAGAGTATCACATCCCTATCTAGGCACGGCTTTAGCTTGACAAAGCTCCCGATGGAACAAAAAGGCTGAAACGAGGTCTAATATTTCATCTGATGTGTATTGGCTCTGTCCGTTTGTCCCGTTCAGCGGGCTGGACGGAGGCCCTGCCGGACACGCCCGTGGACGAGACCCCTCCAGGCCCAGAGGTCCCGGAGAAGATCAAGAAGCGCTACCGGAAGAAGAAGACCAAGCTGGAGGAGGCCTTCCCCGCATACCTGCAGGTCTGACACCTCAGATCCTCATGACGCAACGCACGATAAAGAATACACGCGATAACTGCAACAGGTTTAGGATGGGAGCATGAAATGATTAACTTCTTGAAGAGATGCAAATGACGTGTGGATAGTATATTTTCAGGGAAAGTAGTCAGCAGGGGCCTAATGGTACATTTTTTGGTGCCGATATATTTTGATTTAATACTACCATTTAGTTTATTTGGTGTGGTTTAGCGTACAACTTGGGTTCTGCAGATCTGGTTGTTCCCGCCATTGTTTTTTAAACTAACAGTGCCAAACAAAACGGAACATGTTTATGCTAATTGACTATAGGCAAATACTATGCAGCGCCCTCTTCAGGATGGTACCATTACTGTTCTTTGAAGAAATTATAAAAAATATATATTGATTTCGAGGACACACAACTTCCATAGTATGAGACTAGTTCCACTTTCGGTTTTCGCAAAGCTAATGGTGTTATTCACCCGAAGAGAAACATTGAAACCTGTTCTATTCATGTCAAATAAATGACGTGTTTATTATTGGTAGGGAGAGCTCTTTGGTGTCTTTTGACCTCATTGAAACATTGAAATAGCTGCGCAATACGTTCATTATTTAAAACCTTCTAAAACCATTAACACCCCCCCCCCCCCCCCCCCTTGCCGCAACCTCTTACTTCTATGGCCACCACTGAGTAATGGGAGCACCACAGTTGAACACCAGAACATGGGGAGAGCCCTGGAACATTAACTACATTTTATTATTATTACAACCAGTTCACTTTATGACTTTGTCGGTCGGTCGTGCCGTTTCTCACACTGGACAGCAGGTGTGAAAGTGCTACCGAAGTAGTTAAATTATTCCAGTTCTACTATCTGAGCACAAATTGGATGAAGGAAAATGTATTGGTCATCCCATGTTTGGTGTATCTGAAGGTGGCTTCTGTTACCTCAACTGAAACTCCAAAGTGATTTCGGACTGAGGGACATCTCAGTTCGAGATATTTGTCAGTTCCCTCATCAAACTACTGGTAATCCTCTTTCTACAGAGCTGTGTGTATGTGTGTGTGTGTGCGAGGTAATGTTTGTGGCAGCGTGTGTGTGTGCATGTAGAGGTGTGTGTGTGTTTAGAAAGTAACCCTTTAGGTTAGACTGACAGCTCCCCTCTTCAGGTGTGTGTGTGTGTGTTGTCCTTGTTAAAGTGTGTGTGTTGGTTAAGTGTGTGTGTCTGTGATACTTGGCTCTGATCCCCTCCTCTCCTGTCTGCCTGGTGAGTTGACATATGAAAGCCTAACCAGAGCGGACTCCCTTCTCTCCTGTCCTCGGCACAGACTTCTCCGTGTCACCTCGCGTTGGCCGAAACACGGATACGTGCCGTTCGTTAAGAGCCACGGGCAGCTGTCGACGCTGTTTCTAACACACACACACACACACACACACACACACACACACACACACACACACACACACACACACACACACACACACACACACACACACACACACACACACACACACACACACACACACACACACACACACACACACGAGAAGAGGAGGGAAGATGTCTCCGTCGAACCTAAAGGGTTACTTCTTAAACGAATAAAACAAATTGAACATGGAATGAATTATTCAAACGCTGACCCGTCTCAGGCTTTTAATGTCTGGACGCTGCGGGGGGGGGAGGGAAGGAGGAGCTGCAGTCTTGTCAGTTAGCGAGGATAGACCGTTTGTTGGTGTCTTCCGGTGGTGTGTGCGTGTCACTGGTAAACACTCTCCTGGGTCCGAGGCTGCGTCTCCATCCACCTGACACGTTGACATCGTGCCCCCAGGGCACAGGCCTCTGGGGTGGACAGTGATTGGTCTATTCATGCGTTTCTTTATTTTACTGCCACTACGTTCCTTTGACAATTTGTGTTGTTGTTGTTGTTGTTGCTCAGGAGGCCTTCTTTGGCAAGGACCTGCTGGACAAGAGCAAGCAGAGCAGGCAGCAGGCCGCGGGCCCCACGGGCCTGCTGGAGGACGGGCAGGGCCAGGCCGACGGCAAGCCCCCCCGCGGGGCCAACAGCAGCAGCTTCCTAGACCCCTCGTCCGACCCCCTGCTGAGTGCCTCGGCAGCACCCCTGACCTCCAGGCCGCCGGGAGCACGTACGTACACGCCTCCCTCCGTGTACATCCCGCGCCAGACCCGAGCGTCATGTTCGTTTCCCCTCATCGTCACGCTATGATTTCTGACGGCGCTGTCTTTGGTTTTGTTTGTTTGTTGTCTGTTCTCCATGTGTACAGAGACCCGTGAGGAACCCTTAGTTGATCTGTGTGAGGTGTTGAACACCGACGCAGACATCTTGGGGATGCTGGGGAGACCAAGCATTGACTCGGGTGCGTCACGTGATCTGTCAGGCGGTGGAGAGGGGGGGGGATTCATATGTTTTGCATTTCTTACAATGAGAGATTAAAGCATTTTCTCCTCAGAAGACAAAATTGGTTAAATCTCTCACTGTATTTCCAAAAATCGCATTTCCTTTTTTTCCACAATGATTTCTTCTGTCTTACTTTACGGCTATGATTTTCTTTGTTTTTTGGGCATTGTGTGAAATGTGTTGTGCTGTTTTCTTTTCCGTCCCCACAATGTTTTCATTCATTATTTTGTATCTGGTTTTGGGTCCTTGTAGGTCTTGATTTTTGCCCCTTCCAGGTGGAAGGCTCCCCTCCTCCTTTTGGTAAGGGTGCCCTGGGCTCTCATCCCTTGTTTTCGTCCCTTTCTCTTTTCCTCTGTTGTTGTGCGTCTGAGATATCCTGCTTGTTTGTGCGTCACCAGCATCAATACAACCCTCACCCGCACCCTCTTGTCTACACAACTATTCAACGGATTGAGGCTCTGTTTTAACATTAAGTTCCAGCTGCTCTTTGCTTTGCCTAACACTCACTGCGCACCGTATGCACTTGAATGGTTCTGCTGTGTCACTGTAAATTCCTCTTTTCTGTTTTGTAATTTGTGTTTTAAGAGAAAAACCTTCAAATTGTTTAACAAATGTATCGAATCAGGGCTTGTTCAAACTGAGTGCTTAAATTTTCAGGGATGAAGGGAGACATTTCATTCACCACCAAAGCAAGCTATTTGAGAAAACTAAAAAAAAAGCCTTGGTGAACAGCCTTCTGTTTTTTGTCATGCTGTTGGGAAGGTCTTTGTTTACCCTTGCTAAGAGATAAAAAAAAAGTTTTCAATTCAATTGACGGTCAATGCTCGTCCTCCGCTCTTTGTTACCAGTACTTTTGTAGTTTGAATGCAATGCACTCTGGGCCGATGTAAGGATTTTCTTCTTAAAAAAAAAAGAAGGAAATTCATGCCGACTCCAAGTCGTGTCAGTCAAGAAGTGTTGAATATGTGAGCGTAGGAAACGGGGAGAGGAATAGAATGCCAAGACAAGTCATTTTGAGGGTAGCCGGCTCTTGAGTTCTTGCTAAGCTTCGTTGCACATCATTATGTAATCGGTGCGCAATGCAGTCACCAAGCCATCGGCTCCCGAGTCTTATTATCTAAATCAATGATTTAAGAAGAAACTGCTGAAGATCGCATATTTCACTCCTGTGTTCCGAAATAAAAGTGAGGGATCCTGATAAGTAGGGACAACATAATTGGCGAAGCAAAATGGTGGGCTTGACGCACACGTTCAGAATTTGTGTTGCTGCTGGAATGATATGGCCTGTTTGTGTCTTAACGGTGCCCAGAGCGCTCGTATCGTGCGAGACAGGAACCCCCCCCCAGGAGCTGTGATTTCAGGCTGCCCTTATGATTACTCTCCACAGGCTGTTTAGACACAAAAAAGGTTTTCACTTGACCTGATTTTAATTCTTTATTCCCACAGCCCTGGTTCGGCATGTTGTTAATGTTGCCGCTTGTTTTCTTTTGTGTGTGTGTGTGTGTGTGTGTGTGTGTGTGTGTGTGTGTGTGTGTGTGTGTGTGTGTGTGTGTGTGTGTGTGTGTGTGTGTGTGTGTGTGTGTGTGTGTGTGTGTGTGTGTGTGTGTGTGTGTGGGGTATTTTGCTTCCACAGCTGGTCTGGACATCAGGCCCTTGTCCAACAGCAGCCCGGTGGCCCCCCACATCCACTCTGGCCGCCGGACGCCCCGAGCCCTCCAAGACGAGCCCCTGGACGGCATCCTGAGTCCGGAGCTTGACAAGATGGATGGTAAGTTGCAGTGTATTCACGCCCGCAATACAGATGCCTCCGCAACCACCACAAGTGCCTTAGCCACACTTGGGTTTAACAGGCGTCCTGCCCCAAGATGTTGCACACTCCTGCAGCCTTTTGCTGTCTTTTCCACCTTCTGAAGTGAAGGAGAGCCTATTGATGCGGTATTAAGACTTGTGGAGGGTTTCCATGGCGATGGGAGTAAAGGGATATGTTTCCACTTCTCTGACATTGTTGTCACATGCGTTTCAGCCTACTGCTGAACTGAAACTGTAATGGCTCTTATTTCTTCTGAGATGTTCACAAATGCTTTCAGCTTCATGATTTTGATTGCGTCACCAGGGCCACATTTTAGTGACTCTAGGAACAGGTTGTATCAGACCAGAGATTGTTGTCGTACGCTGACTGAATATTGACCATGTTCGCTTGCCCTCTCCTCTTTATCTTTCAGAGTCGATTCTCAGCAAACTGTACAAAATTCCAGGTACGTAATTCAATTTCTTACAACTTGCCACTTTTAAGCATGCTTAGTTTTTCACTCGTAAAATTCTATTTATAAATTTGCATGATTTCTAGACTTATCTTATCGTCACCTGGTAAGATAATTAATGTTACGGACCCACAAATGCAATGGTTTCGTCCACTATCACCCTTATCGGGCGTCCTGCCCAATCCAAACTGACTCAAATTGTACGCCCTCGAAAACAGAGCTGGAGGGGAAGGATGTAGAGGACCTCTTCACTGCAGTCCTCAGCCCCACCAGCAGCCAACCAACACCACAGATGCCTCACCCCCCGGGCCATGGGCCCCTCCCCGCCACGCCAGGCCCCAGTGCACCTCACCCCAACGCAGGTACGTTCCAGACCAGCACCTCAGTGGAAGAAGCGCCATCCATACCAGTTGCCCACCAGTATGCACTCTGAGGATCTCATTCTGGCTCATGAGTGGTTGTTTTTTGCGCCACGCAGGGAATCCCATGTTTGTACGAATGCCCATGATGAATGGTATGATGGGACCAAGCCAAAGGTTTCCTACAAATCCAGGAGGCCCCTGCATTCCCGACAACTTCTCCCCCCTCCACCGTATGCCTTTCACTGACAATCCAAGGTAACGCATTACACCTTTCCACCTGCTCCATTCATTTTAAATCATTGTATTTTGGATTGGGAAGATGACCAGGGAGAGGACATTAACTCATCTTACTTAGTTCAACGTGATGGAGCTCAGTTCTTGTACATCTTTAGACCTTGATTTGAAATCCTCCAGGTGATGGTGACGATGATGAGGATTTGATTATCATTTGATTTTCATCGTCTTGTCGATTAAAAAGGTAAATAATACACAAAAAACACATGGACTCATAAAAACGCATGTTCTCCATGATGTTCCAGAGATAGAAAGTTCAATCAGATGCCTCGAGAGGCGGGTCCATGGGGCTCTCCAGCCCAGAGCCAGGGCCCCACTCCGCCAGGATCCCTTCACGAGGGGGAGTCTGAAGCCATGTCCAATGCCCAAAGGAGCACACTGAAGTGGGAGAAGGAGGAGACCCTTGGGGAGCTGGCCACAGTGGCACCCGTTCTCTATACCAATGTCAATTTCCCCAATCTCAAGGAAGAGTTCCCAGGTAAGTCTCGCAGAAGATGAAGGTAGTCACATAAATATCCAATTCGCTTTTTTGGGCTGTTTTGCGTGCCTCGTTCTGGATTGGTCAATGTATGTACTAGTGTCGACGTCATTCTCATTTTGATTTAGAAGTTATTTGAGGAAACTTGTACAGTTGGCCCTGACGACTACTTCCTCTTTCCACAGACTGGTCGACAAGAGTCAAGCAAATAGCAAAACTGTGGAGGAAAGCTAGTTCGCAGGACAGGGCTCCCTATGTGGTAAGATGATTCTCACAATGGATAACTTATTGACCCGTGTTGCTGGAGCCTGACACACTGTGGAAACAGCCAGCTCTGACTTCTGACCCACCCTCCCTGCTCTATCTGTATGCAGATGACAGTGACTGCTTCGCACCCTTTCATTCTCCCCATTGCCAATTAAAATTCAGGGCATTCACACATGAAGTAATTAACAAGGGAATCACAGCTCAGAGCTCGGCGTGCCTTTGGTCTCTGTAATTAAGTTCACATGAAGTAATTTTATCAGTCATTATAAAAAAATATATATATATGAAGGCTTGATTAAAAGTTGAAATTTTTAAATTCCTGCTGTGAGGGCGGAATTGACGTTGTTTTTTATCTATTGCGACACATCTATTGCATGTTTTGTAATATTTTTGTAATGGATGTTAATTTCTGCCCCGCAGCAAAAGGCGAGAGACAACCGAGCAGCCCTGCGCATCAACAAGGTGCAGATGTCCAATGACACGGTGAAGAGGCACCCGCCACAGCCGCAGACCCCCGAGGTGTTTGACCCCAACTTACCACTAGACACAGAACTGCTCTTTAAAGACCCTTTGAAACCCAAAGAGTCAGAGCATGAGCAAGAGTGGAAGTTTAGACAGGTAAGAGTGTATGCAGTGAAGTCAGGGAACTCAGCGACAGGTCCACCATTTTATGTAACGCCAACTATGGGGGGGGGGAGGGAGGGGGTGGGCTGAAAGGGAAATTCCACCGCAAAGCAACGTTAAACTTGGTTTAATAGATGGAGGCACAACTGATTTTGAGTCTCACTTTGTGGCTGGCCATCAAAGTCAAAGGACTGGTGAAGAGTGGCAGGAGCGAAACTAGGAAAATAAAGGTAGAGGAGTACATCCTTCTGATGGATACCTCTACAGGATGAGTGAGAATGGATGGGTTAGCTTGCTAGATAGCTAGTGCAGTGGACGCCCATTGGTTGTCAATGGCAGAGCAGGACGAGAGCAGTAGATTAGGGCTGTATTGATCAACTTCCCAACATGTAGAGAGCGGGTCTGGTTCTTTGTGTTATGTAGGTTAGCATCTGTTGTACTAATAGGGGAGTGAAACAACCCAGAGTGGAATTTTCCTTTAAGAAAAGCCCATCTAAACGACTGCACTAACAAACACATAGTCTTATCCACTATCCGTTTGGTTATTTCATTTTCCGCGCCAAAACAGAACATAGATCTAATCATCCTTCTTGCTCTGTCTCTGTGCCAGCAAATGAGGCAGAAGAGCAAACAGCAAGCCAAGATCGAAGCCACCCAGAAACTGGAGCAAGTGAAGAACGAGCAGCTCCAGCAGCAGCAACAGCAGCAGTCGGGCAGCCAGTCCGAGGGCGACGGCAACAACAGCGGCAACCAGAGCCCTGCCTCGCAGCCCAGCAACGGCAGCATGTCCCCCATGCAGCCGCTCAACTCTAAAGACGGATTTGCCCGGCCCCAGCTCCCGGGGACCCCGACCTCGGGGACCCCCGAGGACGTCTTCCTGCGGCCCCCACCACCGCCTCCGTCAGGGCCGTCCTCGCAGCCCCAGTCACCGCAGGTGTTCTCGCCGGGCTCCTCCGGCTCCAGACCCTCCTCCCCCTGGGACCCGTACGCCAAGATGGTGGGTACGCCCAGGCCGCCCAACCTGGGGACTAACGCCTGCCGCCGGATCCCCATGGAGTCCGGGAAGTCGCCGACCTCTCACATGGAGCCGCAGGACCGAGGGAGACCCTCCCCCGCTCATGAGGCCTTTGGCTCGCCCACGTCTGTGAACCATGACCCCTACGCCAAGCCCCCGGACACCCCCAGGCCAGCGGGGGACATGGACCCGTTCCTGAAGCCCATGGGACCTCCCAGGCCCAGCCAGATGGCCCAGGGGAGACCGCCCATGGGCTCTCCAGGTAGAGATCCTTACTCCAGGCCCATGATCCGGAACGAGGCCTATCAGCGCATGGCCCAAAACAGAATGATCCTGTCCGACCCTTACTCGCGGCCCCTGCTGGCGCCCATGCCCGGCAGCAACGAATCCGGCTCAGGCGGGCTGTTCAAAGCCCCCATGCCTCCCCCTCAGGCTCAGGACCCCTTTAACCGACCAGGCCTACACCCCGTGGACAGATTTGCTCCGAGTCAGCAGAACGATCCCTATGCCCAGCCTCCGCACACCCCCAGACCTTCTGGCGGGGATCAGTCCTTCACCAGCCCTCCTAGAATGGGCCAGCACCACATGCAGGGCCATCCGTTTGCGCAGCCCGGACCAATGGCGCACATGTCCCGAAACCCTTACGCCCACGCACCTTCGACGCCCCGGCCCGACCACTACACGTACGACCCCTTCGCTCAGTCGCCCGGTCCCAACAAACCAGCCGGGGACCCTTACTCGCAACCCCCGGGCACGCCTCGACCCAGCATGGACGGAATCGGCCAGTCTCGGCCCTTCTTCGAAGGGTTTGCACGGCCGCCCGGCACGCCGCGCCCGCACGACAACTACGGCCAGTCGGGCACCATGGCCAGCCCGTCCTCTGACCCGTACTCTCCGGTCACCTCCCGCTCGGCCGGGATGAACCAGTTCGTCCATCAGTCTCACCCGTCGCAGAAGATGTCTCCTTCTCACGCCATGGACCCCTATGCCCAGGCACCGAGCACTCCGCGACCCAGCATGGGCGAGAGGTTCCCCAAATCCCCCGGTGGCCAGAGATTGCCCATGGACATGTACCCTACCAACCCCGGGCAGCAAAGGCCAGGGGTCGGCGAAATGTTTCCCCAACCCGGGGTGCAGAGGACTATGATGAACGACATCTACGCCCAACCGCCCGGGACCCCGCGCTCCCTCCTGGGTCCCGATGGGATGAACCGGCCGCGGCAGGGGCCGATGGGAAACCACCAGGACCCCTTCTCCCCACCTCAAGGCAGGATGCAGGAGTCCTTCCAGCATCCGGGCTCCCAAACACCGAAACATCCCAGCCTTCAAGAAGACTGCTTTTCCCAGGCGCCGTCGCAAAGACCCAATCAGACCCCTGTCCACGACCCATTCCAACAGGGCCCAATGACTCCTAGACCGCTGCCGACAGAGAGAATGGAGATGAAGGATCAGGCTATCACTGGAAACGGTGGACCCGGAGCCCAGGAGGCGGGCCACATGCACCCCCATCTGCAGATGCAAGGCTCTGAGGTTCAGAGTGTTCCTCTGGCTGACAGCGAGGAACGGCTTAGACAGGTATGTGGTTCTTAACCCTTCGCATTGTATCCACCACCTTATTTTGCAAAGTGACCTGCCAGTCTTGGAAAATATCTAAAAATAAAGGTTTGCCTGGTTATATTTTCAGCGGCAGCGCATTCGAGAACTGCTGCTCAAACAGCAGCAGCAGAGGAGTATCATTCGGCAAGAGCGAGGCCCCCACGACTCCACCGGCGGCATGCCCCCCGGAGCGCCGCGACCGTGGCCACAGGAGGGTCTCGGGCAGCCGGGCGAGATGTTCAACAGACCCCCTCCACCCTATCCAGGACAGGGGCCGATGAGAGGACCGATGAGATACCCAGGGCCTTTCCCAGGAGATCACCGTGGCCCTTTCCCTAATGAGGGCCAGATGGCCAGGGGCATGCATCCCGGGGATCCTAATATGAGACACCAAGGGCCAAGGTGGGTGCTACGATTAGTCTAATTGCTTTATGGGTTTTAAACACTGCTGTTTTATCGCTAGATGTATGATTGTTGTTATTTACTTTTGTCAAGTTCCCGTGTAGTACAGCTAGTTTGCGACAGACTTGTGATTCCTGATAACCTCCAAACATGGGGAGGGAAGGATAAATACAGTTTGACCCTTAACTTCGGCGGCAATGTTGTTCTTTCAGGTTTGCATTTCCACAAGGTGGGCCTGGGTCACACGGAGGTCAAGAATTCTTCCCCAGAGGTCCTCATCAAATGCAGGACATCCCACCTCAGATGAGAAGATCCATGTCGGGGGACATGGCCAAGGCCATGGGCGGTCCTATGGGCATGCCCCAGCACTTTCCTCCTCGCGGGATGCCGGTGCAGCAGCACAACATAATGGGCCAGCCTTTCATTGAGCTGCGCCACAGAGCTGCAGAGAGCCGCCTCCGCATGCCACCCTTTGCCCCCGGTGCCATGCCAGGGGGCAACATGGACCTAAACATGCAGGTGCAGCGGCCAACCGGCTTCCCTGGGGGCCCAGAGTTCAGGTTCCCCTCCAACCAGGGTCCCAGGATGATGGATCCCATGGGCGGTCAGGGGGGCCATGTCCAGCTGTCCTCCAGCATGGAGAATCTGAACCACCAGCAACACATGCAAGGGAACAACATGCCCAGGCAGGCCACGTTGATGAGGTCAATGAGCCAGCCGGCTTCCAATGACTCCCACAATATGGCGGCAGCAATGATGATGGTTTCGCCCCCTCCTGGCCACAACGAAAGTGTTACTCCCAGTGACGCTGCAGAGGAGAAACTAGACTCGGAGGAATCGGCCGTTAAGGACTTTGAGGACGTGGAGGTGAAAGACCTGGTCGATGCCGATCTGGAGAATCTCAATTTAGATCCGGAAGACGGTAAAGACCTAGACTTGGAGACCAACGACCTCCACCTCGAGGACTTGTTCAGCTCTGGCAAATTTGACATCATCGCCTACACGGACCCGGATCTCGACGACATCAAAAAGGACATGTTCAACGAGGAGCTGGATCTCAGTGACCCCATGGAGGACAACATGGACACCGCCGATGTCCAGAGGTCTTCTTCTGAGACGAAGAACAACAACAACAGCAGCTGCAGTGGTGCAGAGACATCGTCGACTTCAACATCGGTCACCACAAAGTCTGAGCCCTCCTCGGGGCTGATGCGATCTGACGTGAAACAGGAGGCTGAAGGGAATCTGGGCTCCACCTCTTTGGCCGTCGCTCATGAAATCAAAACGGAGGGGAAGGACGGGCAGAAGTCCGCGGAGACCAACGACCAGCAAACCAACGGCGAAGCAATGACTCCCAACCAGCAGGGGGTGCTGTCCGACTCCAGCCCGGTGTTGTCCAGTCTGCTCATAAAGCAACAGCCCGCGGAGCAGTCGTTAAACCAAATGGCCGACTCCGTCAACCAAGGGGGCAACCTCATGCCCCAGCCCAACCAAGTCACCGACGGCAATCAGCACAGCGCCGGCCTCGACATGGGCCAAACGCTGTCCGACGCCACGGCGGCCGAAGCCTCCATGGGCGGGTTCGGGAACGACCCTCAGACGGGCATGGGTCCGGGGCTGGAGCAGAGCACCCTGAGCCAGGCTCAGCAGGTCATGCTGAACCAGGCCCTGGCCCAGCAGTCGGGCCAGCAGTCGAGACCCCTGCTGCTTGAAGAGCAGCCCCTCCTCCTGCAGGACCTTCTGGACCAGGAGAGGCAGGAGCAACAGCAGCAGAGGCAGATGCAGGCCATGATACGACAGCGCTCCAGTGACTCCTTCTTCCCCAACATTGGTACAGTTATAATCAAACGCAGTGTGTTCCAATAATGAAAATTCACTTTTCAAGGAGTTGGGTGGGGTATGCTCTTTTTAAATATGTTATTATCTGTTCTAGGCTCAACCGTCGACGTCTTTGCTGATTTCGATGCCATCACAGACCCCATCATGAAGGCTAAAATGGTGGCCCTGAAAGGCATCAACAAAGTCATGGTTCAGAACAACATGGGAATGAGTCCAATCGTCATGAACAGGTAAGACCTCATCATGATTTCAATTATGACTTAATGATAATAGTCAAATCATTTCAGATAAGATATAACTGCAGAATGACTATGGGTATTCATTTAAAGTGCATTCAATGTATAAAGAAAGCCATCTCATAGTAATTGTTTGAGGATCGTTTAGGGAAAACTTTTTAATTCGTTCAGGGAAGGCTAAGTAAATGCTTTTTTAAAAAAACACAGCAACTCAAATAGCATCATTGAAATCTGCACAGGTGCTGTACTTAAATGTCCCTTTATTTCTCCCATATGACCAGCAAGCTTACTTGTTGTACGTTATACGCAATGTCTTCTGTCAAAGGTTTCCCCCTGGAGCGGTACCACACTGTCAAGAAGCCGCCCCCATCCCACCACAGGTGGTCGGACAGGTACTTGAAATACAACTCAATATAATGACTTAAGTAATTATTTTGTTGATGGAACATTAAAGATTAAATTAAACCTCCTGAGCAGTACCATCTCTGCTAGTATAGGGGATTTTGATTAATCAATCTGTTGTGTTTGGTTAGTCGTGGCAATTTGATTCCAATAAATCTTAAAATATTCGATAAACAACCTCTACTGTCTCCGTTCTGTGGCAGGATGGAAAACTGACCCAGGTAGCCAGGCCGAACCCTCCAAACTTCGGACCGGGCTTCGTCAGTAAGTTCTCCCTCATTATCGCACCTCCAAGTTTTTCACAGACTGTGAGGTCTTCAACCTCCCTTGAGGACTCTGTCTTACCAACAGCCTCCTTCCCCTTCCCCCCCCCCCCCAGACACAGCTCAGAGGGCCCAGTACGAGGAGTGGCTGCAGGAGACCCAGCAGCTGCTCCAGATGCAGCAGAAGTTCCTGGAGGAGAAGATAGGAGCGCACCGGAAGTCCAAGAAGGCGCTGTCGGCCAAGCAGAGGACCGCGAAGAAGGCAGGCCGGGACTTTCCGGAGGAGGACACAGAGCAGCTGAAACATGTCACAGAGCAACAAGGGGTGGTGCAGAAACAACTGGAGCAGGTCCGCCCATCTCCTTTTAATATCATTTGATAGAAAAATTAAACATAACAATGGGTATATAAAAAAAAAATTGTTGGAGGTTGAATACCCATTTTCCTACGTTTGTCTTTTTCTATTTTCCTACATGGTATTATTGCGTTCCTTTATCCTGTCTGTGGTCACATCGTCTGCCATCCTCTCTGGTTCTAGATCCGCAAGCAGCAGAAGGAGCACGCCGAGCTCATCGAGGAGTACCGGGTCAAACAGCAGCAGAACAACATGCCCCCGACCATGGGGCCGGGCCCGCTGGGGCCCATGCAGGGGCCCATGCAGGGGCCCATGCAGGGGCCCATGCAGGGGCCCATGCAGGGGCCCATGCAGGGGCCCATGCAGGGGCCCATGCAGGGGCCCATGCAGGGGCCGGCCGGCATGGTGCCCGGTGGGCCGACCATGGTCCCGCCCACCATGAACCCCATGATGCCCATGCAGCTCCACCCGGGCCAGCCCAACGCCCCTCCCCGCATGCCCGGGGGACCGCCCCCCGGCTGGCACCCCGGGGCCCCCATGGCCGGCCCCGGTATGCCGCCCATGATGCCTCCCCAGGTGCCCATGGGCAACCAAGGCCAGCCTCATCCCATGCCGATGGTCAACATGCCGCAGCGGCCTCCTCAGATGCCCCAGCAGATGCCCCAGCAGATGCCCCAGCAGATGCCCCAGCAGATGCCCCAGCAGATGCCCCAGCAGATGCCCCAGCAGATGCCCCAGCAGATGCCCCAGCAGATGCCCCAGCAGATGCCCCAGCAGATGCCCCAGCAGATGCCGCAGCAGATGCCGCAGCAGATGCCGCAGCAGATGCCCCAGGAAGCCCAACCCCCACCATCCCCGCAGGCGAAGCCAGCTCCTTCCAGCGGGCTCAAGTTTGACGACAACAATCCGTTCAGCGAGGGCTTCCAGGAGCGGGAGAGGAGGGAGCGCCTCCGGGAGCAGCAGGAGCGCCAGCGGGTGCAGCTCATGCAGGAGGTGGAGCGGCAGAGAGCCCTGAAGCAGCGCATGGAGATGGAGCAGCAAGGCATGATGGGACCCGAGGGCAACATGGCACCGCTCTCGCAGATGCCCTTCTTCAACGCGGAGCTGCCGCAGGACTTCATGCAGGCGCAGAGGCCCCCGCACCCGCAGCAAATGGGCCCCATGTTCCCCCAGCAGCAGCCCATGCAGCCCGGCATGGGCTCCCCGCCGGGGGGGTTCATGCAGGGCGATAGGCGGGGCATGATGGCTAACGGCTTGATGCCACAGGACCACATGGGACCCGGCTTCGGGCCCGACAACATGGGGGGGAACTTCCACCAGGGTCCGCCCCGACCGCGCCGCTTCAGCGGCCCCGGGATGATGCCCCAGATGCAAGGCGAGGGTCCCCCGTTTGGCGGGGACATGTCCACGCCCCTGCCCTCCAACTACCCCGGCTCGGGCCAGTCTTTGATCCAGCTCTACTCCAACATCATCCCAGACGAAAAGGGCAAGAAGAAGAGGAACCGCAAGAAGAAGAAGGACGAGGACGCCGACTCGGTCAAGACGCCCTCCACGCCGCACTCGGACCTCACGGCCCCGCTCACCCCCTGCGTCTCGGACACCTCCTCCACGCCAACCAGGAGCACCCACCCGTTCGGGGACCAGGACCTCTCCCGGTCGCCCCTGATGGGCTCGGCCACGCCCAGCCACTCGGAGCTGGAGAGGCAGCTCTCCGGGGGCGCGGCGGGCCAGCAGGCGCTCCACGCCGAGGCAGCCCGGGCCCAGGCCCAGGCCCAGGCCCAGGAGCAGGAGAGGATCCTCAGCAACATCAAGCTGGAGCAGACGGAGGCCAGCGAGTGGCACGGCCAGCCAGGCTCCGGGATGGGCTCGGTGAAGGAGGAGGGGAGCAAAGGCGGTGTGTCGCCCTTCGCCGCCGCACTGAGCCCCGCCAACAACAAGGGCGAGGCGGGCAACGAGCTGCTGAAGCACCTCCTGAAGAACAAGAACACGCCACCGCCGCCGCCGGGCCTGCCCCACCAGCGCTCCGAGGAGAGCCTGCGCTCGGAGGAGGAAGAGCCCGCAGACTGCAAGGCTCTGCTGCTCAGGCAGAGCTCTATAGACAGCAACGGGGTGAGTCAGTCCTCCGGTTTGGGATTTTCGTTGGAGGCAGAGAGGGAGTGAGCTATAGGGTTGAAGCCAGCCAAGAGAGTCGAAAACACTCAGTGACTCATATAGGGGCCGTGACAGCGGGGAGGGGGTGATGTCAAGCAGTTGAATCCCTGACTCATAGCGCTACTGGTTCGTGGATGAGTCATCCCAAGCCTCTGAACCTTTTTTTTTTTTTTTTAATCACACTTGTCAATCATGGGCCTGCGTCTTTTGAGCTTCTGTTAAAAACAAAAAATAACCCCGCGTCCCCTCATTTCCCCAGGCGTACTCCGATGGCCTCCCCGACTTCCCTGGACCCCTGCACACGGAGCAGGAGAAGAAGAAGGAGAAGAAGAAGAGGACGCCGAAGAGCGGGGAGAAGCTGCCGGCGTCGCGCTACAAGAAGAGGAAGAAGGAGGGGGAGGACAGGCAGCTGACACACTCTGGCACCGACAACGCCATGACACAGATCAAACAGGTGAACCACGACTCGGTCCGCATGACAGCAGCAGCAGCAGCTCAGATAGACTGGAGGCAGCACTCACGGCAAAGTTTTCTTTTGTTGTGGTTGTTTTATTTGCGGGGGTAACGGAAAATGCTGACCTTTTCGGATGAGAACTGGTTATAGAATATTATAAAATGCAGAAATGTATTTATTTCATTCATATTGTTGTAGTAGTAGTAGTACTGTTGTATCATTTGTATTCTATTTTTAATGTTATTTATCATATTGTGGTGGTATATCATTAAAAGTGCATTATAAAGTTTGCAGTTCGAGCGTACGTAGGTTTGTGTTTGTGATGAAAAAAATGTAAATTGTAATAGTAAAAAAAGTAAGTAAGTAAAAAATACGGATGGTCCAGTTAGGGTAGCTATTACAGAACTAGCTGCAGTGATACACAAACAAGATAAGAGCATTGGTGTAATTCCTTCAGTAGGCCTCAGTATTAATTAACATGACCAGCGTGTTTCCACTGTCTGCCAGGCATCACCAACTAACAGGCATGGTGCTGTCATTATGAAAGTCGTAGTTCTAGTAGGGGAAGTTAAGGAGAATTATTGTTAAGTAGGACCCCCACCCTACTCCTCAGTGCTTATCAAATAATTTTATTTATTTCTTCTCAAGAGGGAAGCGATTGCTGAATTTGAATCTCATTGAGTACAGTTGAACACAAAACATCATAATTGATTTGTGTGCCCCACCAACGACCAGATTTTAATCGACGGCACACAAAAGCTTGTAGATATTTCCTGGCTGTTTTGTGTTCTGCTCTGGAAAACATCCAGCCATTTGAAACCAAGCAAAATAAAAAAGCGGGAGCATGTTGAAAAGAGACTTTACGTCTGAGGTAATTGTTGAACGGAAATATACCTGCTTTGTTTGACCAACGGGCTCCAGTCATTTATTCTGCTTTAAATACTGTAGGATTGGAGACAAAGACATGAGGGCTTTCGTCTGAGTTTAAGGAGATGGGATAGCTGCACATGTATTCGGTGCAATTTGTGTGCACACATTTTGAACCACTTTGTAAAAAAAAAAAAAAAAGGAAAAGGGCGAATTGGAAATGGAGCATTTTAAAGAGCAATTTGCAGAAAAAGCATGTCGCTGCAAACATTTGTGCAGCCTATTTGCCAAATACCAAAAGAACCGGGAGGTCAGCACGGTTTATCTGGGTTTACAACTTGCCATATGCTTCCTGGTAAATAAATGTTTTTCATGTTGGCGGGCCTCATTCTTGGGTAGTATGCACATACTTTCTTACAGACAGTGTATCTTCAATGGAACAACCCATTGCTCAGAGCCCGTGCCATGAGAGAAAAACATCTCAAAACAGTATGTGGCAAAATAATGGGAAGAAAAGCATGTCGCCATCCTGCTCTTTTGCAAGTCGCTCTTCAGGGGTTCCTGCAATGCATTGTTATTGTTGTTTGTTCCTATTGAGCTTGACACTGCGTTGGATTTATGGCTTTATCCACCACATCACTCCACAACACCTACACCGCCTCTCCCTCGCCCCTACACCAAGCGGCGTTTCGACTGATGGGGTTAGCTAACGGAGCTGGAGTGACTTCCCTTGAAGGGGAGCGCCTCTCTCACGCCACCCGGTGCTAATCCCTCCCTCTCTGCTCGCGTTGCAGCAGCTGTCCATGCTGCCCCTGATGGAGCCTCTGATCGGCGTCAACCTGGCCCACTTCGCCCCCTACGGCAGCAGCCAGCTGAACGGGGAGAGCCTGCTCTCGGGGGCCTTCGGCAGCGCCTCGCTGGACGGCGTCTCCGACTACTACTCCCAGCTGGCCTACAAGGTGAGGCGGTGGCCGGCGACTCTACGGGGTGACACGCGTCCCGCGCTGACCCGGGAGGGGGGGGGGGGGGGGGGGGCGTTGAGGCCTCGGGAGTTCAGCTGGAAACGGTGGCCTTGGTGTGCGCGCTGTGCACACGTTTATAAGTCTGTGGGGGAACTAGCAAGGGAAGGCAGCCACATGTGGAGTTGGCAGTGAACACCTGGGATATTTTGGCACTGCTTCCTCATTGATATTGCTGAAGCATCTTGCATATGATGGTCAAGGTGCTTCTCTGTAACCCCAGATTTGATATCTATAGCAGAGACAGCTTAACATTGCGCAATCAATATGATATCTGCAGAAGACAGGTTAACATTGTTAATAATATATCTACAGCAGGGACGGGTTACCATTGTGTTATTAATATGATATCTACAGCAGAGAAAGGTTAATATTCTGTTATTAACATGATATATATAGCGGAGACAGATTAACACTGTTATCAATGTGATATCTGCAGAAGACAGGTTTACATTGTTATTAATATGTTATCTATAGCAGAGACGGATTAACATTGTGTTATTAATAGGATATCTATAGCAGAGACGGATTAACATTCGGTTATCAAGATATCTATAGTAACGACAGATTACCATTGCGTTATCAATACGATGTATATAGACCGGTAACATTGTTATTATTATGATATCTACAGCAGAGCAACCTGAGCAACCCGCCCACACCCCCGGCGTCCCTCCCTCCGACCCCGCCTCCAGTCAACCGCCAGAAGATGATCAATGGCTTCGCCACCACAGAGGAGCTGGCCAGCAAGGCCGCTGCCATGGGTATGCATTAGATCCATAACACAAACCCTCCATGGAAGTCACTGCATAACAACAAAACGAAAGTAAAAATGCTTTATCTAATGTTTGCTGGAGAAGCTTTGTTTAACAGCATGAGTAAAATGCTTTTTTGGTTGATAAAAAAAAAAAAAAGTACCTTTTTTAGTTTTGGAACTAAGCAATTTTACAATGAATTAACAAAACGCTTACCATGGTCCATCTGCCTCTTCCGCCCAGTGTCTAAAGGAGTAGTCCTAGTCCCCAAGCCCCTCCACGTCCAGTTCAGAGCGGAGGAGGACCTGCTGGCCCGGGCCATCGCCCAGGGCCCCAAGACCGTGGACGTGCCCGCCTCCCTGCCCACCCCCCCTCACAACAACCAGGAGGAGCTCAGGTAACCCCCCCCCCCCCCTAACTAATAGAATATGGCATTGTGCGTTTCGTTTCAGATATTGGTCACACATAACCTAATATGCTTGTCAAAGTGAAACCAAAGATTGGAAAGAATGTGCAAATGTAGGCAATTTTCCTTTCAAAGGGTTACAGCCAGCAGTTCTAATTGTAATTAGCATGGTCCAAGTTCTGGGATGGAAATGACTTCCACATAATGGAGATGTGATGCAGGTGTGATGAGAGAAAGCTTGACGAGAATCGAGAAATGCACACATGTATCATGTCCACACGCACACTCATTTGCACGTACACACACACGCGCACACACACACAGGCACACAGACATGTACACACACACACACACAGACACGCACGCACACAGACAGAGAGAGCTGCATCAGCGCTCTAATGGCGTCTCGTGTTCCTTCTTGTTTTCCACAGCAACAGGGGGCAGGAGCCCGGCAAAGACAGAGACACACCGGACAGCTTCGTGCCGTCGTCGTCACCAGAGAGTGTAGCAGGCGGAGAGATCAGCCGCTACCCTGACCTGACCCGCGTTAAAGAGGAGCCCCGATCGCCCTGCCTGTCCCCCATCCTCTCCATGCTCCCCCCTCCCCATGGGAAAGGTACACAACAACGATAAACAACAACAACCATGAGGCCAGGATAGAGGATAGCGAACCATGACTGTATTTGTTGTTGCTTCATCAATAACGTGCCTTCATCTGGCTGCAGGCACAGAGATCAAGCTGAGAGACATCAAGACGGAGCCTTCCGGAGTGTTCTTTGGCGCCCCCTATGGGGCCATGGGGAACGACTCCAAACAGGGCCTGGTGTCGGTGGCCATCACTCTGCGGCCGGCAGCTGCAGAGGTGAGACCAATACAGCGTTTCGATTTCAGTCGCTTCCCCACACTTTCCTTTTCTCCGTTCTGTGTTCTAAAAGGCTTAGGGCCTCGTTTTTTTTTTTTAAATCTCTGACTCTGTAAATAAAGAAATGCAAAAAAATGTTTCTAAAAAGGAATATTACATTATATTACAATATTACATAAGATTATAGATGACTTCCTCTATAAGCGGAAATGCCTCTGACTTTTCATGCGTTTGCGTGCGTGCTCACCCAGAACATCACAGGCGTCGTGGCGGCCATCTCGGACCTGCTGTGCGTCAAGATCCCCAGCAGCTACCAGGTCAGCAGCACGCCGGAGCGCGGGCCCCTGGCCATGCTCAGCGGCCTGCGGGTGGGCCCCTACGGAGGCCTCGACACCCGGCCGCCCCCCGTCGCCTTCCAGGCGCGCATGGACGCCGCCGCGGTCCACCAGCGGCCCCTGGGCCAGATGATGATGAGGCCCAACGGGACGTCACAGGGCGTGATGCAGCAGAGCCAGCAGCAGCAGCAGCAGCGCTTCCAGCACCACAGCCCGGGTGAGATGCACACTGTGCCACGCGAGCTCCTAATTGAGCGGTTTCTCAGAGGTGTCAGCGAGGGATAAACACAGGTGTCACTCCTAACAATAATTAGGGGTTATTCATTATATGAGTGTACCAGGGTGTGAATATTAGAATAAACTAGTGAAGACAAGTCTACTTCTCAGACGCGGAGTATACCCATAATTAGGGCTATGAGCGACACCTCGTAGTTATTTTTTTTTTTTGGTACAAGTTGACACCGCTGTGAAATGGGTCTACAGTTGCCGTCACACCGCAGTGAACGCCTCTGTTGGTTCTGCCTCACAAGATGGCGCCTGGCGTGACGACGCTTCGATTCCGATTAAAAACCTGAGCAGACTTCCCCCCCCCCCCTGCCGGGAAGACACACAGAGCGACCGAGTGCCCCACCCCCGTGAAGACACCTGAAGACCCCGTAATTGTTCCGCCCTTTACGCGTCCCCAGATGCGATTAGCGCTTTCTCCGAGCGGTGTTTACAGACGATCGTTCCTCGTCCCACGCGTCGTTATCCCGTCCGGGGGCGTGAGGCGACGGCACCAGCTCGAACGCAGACAGGCGTCCTTATTGATTGTCTCAGCTAATGAAACGCAGTAACGATCGTCGGCTCGATGGAAGCCGCGGCGTCCCCTGACCGTCGGTGTCGGACCGTGACGTGCCGGGACAGACGTCATCTCGTTACGCTAAAAACACTGATCATAATTAATGTGGATGGCTGGCTGTCGGGGGTGAGCACAGAAATGGGACTTGACAGGCAGGGGTGCGATTATCCAGTGTGATACTAGTTTATGACTGGTGTTGTTGATGCCGTGCCTCGCTGGCCTTTGGATGAATTCAATACTAATTACGGGGCTGTCGTCACCGGGATGCGATTACCCGGAGGAATTGCAGTTTAATGAATCATGTCTCGTCTTATTTTATGATGTGTATATACCATTGCATTGTAATTATCTGTAGGCTGCTTAGCCAATCATTTACATTGAGCATTGTTTAACATAAGTATATTTAGTTGCCACAAACAAGCTCTGGGACGCACCTGCAAGAGTTCTGCAGAAAATGCTAATAATGTTACTGGTCCTGGTTATTCGCTCGCTTACGTTGATGTGTTTATGTGTCTCAGGCTCGGCTGCAGTCAGAGGAGCAGACAAGAAGATCCCCGGCAGCCCTGGCTCCAAACCCCAGTGGTGCTGCCACTGCAAGGTGGTGGTGCTGGGAAACGGAGTTCAGAAGTCCCTCAAAGACCTCCCTAACCACAAACGGGTACTGATTGAGTTATTGTCGTGTTGTATTATTTAAGGTCCATAGCCTCGTGCCGTGCCTGTATTGTAGATGATGTGGATGTCTGAAGCCATACTAGCTTCTCTTTTGGGCGTACAATTGAAAGTGTTGTCAAGGGCGTAACATTTTAGTCTACATCTCTGTTCACCCACGCCCTCTTGCCTCAAACATTTCTCATTCCTTACCTTTGTAGCAGAACCATAGTTATTCTACTCTAACCTCCAGAGGGTGAAATTTTTTGTTAATATTTCTGTTTCATCAGGAGTCTGACGGAGAGATGAAGTCGGAAGGAAACTTGGTCTTCTGTAGTCACAGCTGCTTCCTCCTCTTCTCCTCCTCATCCTCCCAGCCAAGGTCAACCCCTGAAACTAAGGTATGTTCCATTAACAAAGCCTCGAGTCAGAAAGAGTTACGCTTTTTAACAAAGTGTCTTGTGCGTCTGTGTGTTTTTCAGCCCTGCAGGCCAATGTGTATCACTCTATTATTTAAACTCTGTCAAAACGATTAAATATTTTTTTTTTACACCAGTATTTCCCTCTTTGTCTCGTCCCTGACTCGTCCCTGCGGCGTGTCACGTCTGTTCCCCCCCCCCCCCCCCCCCCAGGACACGGTAGAGCTCCTGCCGGACACGGAGGAGAAAGAGAGCCTGTCCAAGACCCAGCACCAGTACAGCAACAACATGTCCACGCTGGACGTCCACTGCCTCGCCCAGCTGCAGCCCAAACAGTCGCCTCCCTCCAGCCCTCCGCCGCCGCCCCTCCCCTTCCTCGGCGCGGGACTCACCCCCAAGACGGAGGCCAAGTCGGACACCATCAAGGTGACGGTGAAGCTGAAGGCGCGGCCGCGGGCCCACCACCACCACCACGAGGGCGGCTGGCACCAGGGCAAGCGGCAGAAGGGCCTGCGCTGGAGGAAGTGGACCCTGCAGGTGCTGGTGCCCCGGGGCTCGGCGCTGCCCGACGAGGACAAGATCGACGAGCTGCTGAAGAGACTGGGCGCGTCGCTGCGGCCGCCCGCCGCCCTGCGGGACTCCCGCCGCTGCTGCTTCTGCCACCAGCCGGGCGACGGCGCCACGGACGGGCCGGGGCGGCTGCTCAACCTGGACGCCGACGCCTGGGTGCACCTCAACTGCGCGCTGTGGTCGAGCGAGGTGTACGAGACGCAGGCGGGCGCGCTCATCAACGTGGAGCCGGCGCTGCGGCGGGGCCAGGCGTCGCGCTGCGCCTTCTGCCAGCGCACGGGCGCCACCGGCGGCTGCCACCGGCTGCGCTGCGCCAACGTCTACCACTTCCCCTGCGCGCTGCAGGCCCACTGCACCTTCTACAAGGACAAGACCATGCTGTGCCACGCCCACCGGCCGCGCGGCGCCGCCGCCGCCGGGGGCCACGCCGCGGAGCACGAGCTGCGCTGCTTCGCCGTGTTCCGCCGCGTGTACGTGCAGCGGGACGAGGCGCGGCAGATCGCCTCGGCGGTGCGGCGGCCCGAGCTGGGCTACACCTTCCGCGTGGGCAGCCTGGTGCTGCACGCCATGGGCCAGCTGACGCCGCCGCAGATGGCCGCCTTCCACTCGCCCACCGCCATCTTCCCCGCCGGCTACGAGGCCTGCCGCATCTACTGGAGCATGCGCCACGGCAACCGGCGCTGCCGCTACGTGTGCTCGGTGGAGGAGCGCGAGGACCTGCCCGAGTTCTCCGTCCGCGTGGTGGAGCAGGGCCACGAGGACCTGGTCCTGACCGACGCCAGCCCCAAAGGTACCGATGCTGCCCCCCCCCCCCCCCCCCCCCCCTGCCTTGGTAGGGCTGGGCCTGCCTTCTCCGCCCAGAGAGATGTTTAAAAAGACGGCCTCTGCTGTTGATTCGTCTGTGTATTAATGCCTGCTGATGCATTGTTGCCGTCGAGAACGCTGTCAAAACAATTGTGTCAACAACACAAATCACCGCAGCCCCCGTAGCTCTTTACTGTAAACAGATCATCGCTATGTGCAAAGTAAAGTCGTTTCTACGGCGACGGATTAATCATAGGGCTTGTTAATAACGGTGCACAAAATGCCAAATTAGGGTAAAAAGGATGTTGCCGTCACTGTTTCCTGTCAAATTCCACGAGATCATATCAGGCAATGGTGACAAACGACCGGCCGTCCCAGTGTGAACCGGGCCCCAGTGTGACGGATGGGTCCTGAGGCAGCAGGTGACAACACAATTACTGTCAGCAGCTCACGTCCTCCTCTCCTCTGTCCCTCCAGGGGTATGGGATAAGGTCCTGGGCCCAGTCGCCGAGCGCAGGACCGAGTCCGACACCCTCAAACTCTTCCCCGTCTACCTGAAAGGAGAGGACCTGTTTGGGCTCACCATCTCCGCCGTCACCAAAATCGCCGAATCGGTTCGTGGCTTGATTCCCTCTCGTCAGGCGTCCACCATCGTGGCGGAGACGCATCGAGTACACACTTTCATTGGGGAAAAATCTGAATGTATTATTGTTATGCAATTCTCCTTTCCAGCTGCCAGGAGTGGAAGTCTGTGAGAGGTACTCGTTCCGCTATGGCCGAAACCCTCTGATGGAGCTGCCGCTCAAGTTCAACCCCGCTGGCAGCGCCCGGGCCCAGCCTCGGGCCAACAAGCCCATCACCACCCTGGTCATCAGGTAACCAAGACTAGGCTACTCCTGAAGGCCGAGTCCTGTGCTCTTAAACGGCCTTGGCGTTTCCAGCAGCCGTCTTGCCGTGACGTTGCTGCTGAAGGGGCTGTTTGCTCGCTCTGCTTGCAGCACTTGAAAAATGTCAGATGTGCCCACGCCGCTATTTGTCGTGATCATTCGTTTGTTCACACAGGCCATGCGGATTATACACGGGGAGTATTAGCTTTTACAAGCAGGGTAGCACTGGTTCCCAGTAAGGCCCAATAGAGGGGATAACTGGAGACGCCGTACAAGATTGCAGATTCACTTCAATACATCCCATGTAAAAAATACATAATGGACATTCTAGAGCCACCAATTCTAATCATGGACGGCATATGACCCACCCGGTTGTCGATTTACAACTTACGGCGTTGGAGTGTTGTATAGTCTAGCATTGGGTAGTAAAGCATAGTTTAGGATTAGCCGGTAGTATAGCATACTAATGATATTAAAGGTGTCCACCACTCCAAGTTAAAGTTAATCATACTTGGTTACGTAAGATCCAACCGTGACAGTGACGATTATAATGTTGAATGTGTAGGAAGGCCAGGGTTGGTTGTCACATTGCTTGTTACAGTCAAACTAGAGGGTGCTGTTCACCAGGTCAATGTCCAACATTGAGCGTGATGTCATGCTCATTTCTGTCGGGCAATTCTGTGTCACAAAAGACACCAAAAAGATTGGGTAGAGGAGAATTTTTCAAATTGAGTACCTTTTCATGTTGGTGGTGTTTGTGTCAATTTTTATAGGCCATGAGGCATTTCATAATCAGAAAACAGGAGGGTTATTCATTACTGCCGTGCTAGCAACTGAAAGGACGTCAGGTTTGTTGTCACACCTATAGATAGTGTTTCCCCTAGGATGGAGTTGCAGCAGCAGAGCTGAAATGTTTCCTTTTCCGCTCGCAATTTTTTTTTTTTGTGCTCGCAAAGCGAACCCTGCAGGGAGGTTTCTATGCGTCTGTCGGCACCAGCAGGGTGTACATACAGTACATGTGTGCACAGTAATGAGCAGGGGAAATATGGAGAGATTGACATTTACAAGTACAATCATTAAAAAAATGTGTTACATTTATTTAACAAACATCACATAACACAAATGCTACAACAATCGAAAAGGTCTGTGCCTCCAACCAATGCATCTTCCCACTCCCTCCCCTCTCGCCATCACAAAGGTTGTAGTTGGACCATAAAGAGGCCATGCCTCTATTGAACAAGTTTTGGGGCTCTAGAGTCAATAATGGCGACGCTACTTAAATTGTTGTTAAAAAAAAATATATATATATATATATTGACATTTTTGCTAAAAATAAATTCCTTAAAATTAAGTGGAGATATATATCTATCTATCAAAACTGAAGGAGTTGGACCATAAAGAGCCCATACCTATATGGAAAACGTTTTGGGGCTCTAGAGTCAATAATGGCAACGCTATTGAAATTGTTCCTCAATAAAAAAATCCTCAAAAATAGTAGTTGTTGTAAATTGTAGTTGTAGGACCATAAAGAGGCCAAGCCTCTATGGAACGAGTTTTGGGGCTCTAGAGTCAATAATGGCGACGCTATTGAAATTTTGCCATTGTGGTAGTTTTCAGTTTTGCACCAGAGGTGTCAATTGTGTCGCAACGATGTTTCACTGATGATCTATTGAACCGCAAACTCCGAATCTGCCAATTTATTTCCAATTTTACGGAAGTTCCTCTCCCTTTATAGCTATGCTTTAATCACAGGTGCGTGAATTGACCTGGATATGAAGCGTCGGTAGCGCAAAATAATATAAAATTAGTTTTTTTATGAGATAAGACGGAGCTCTCCTTTTATATGCTTTACTCACAAGTGTGTGAATTGACCTTGATATGAAGCGCATATCCAGCACGGATCGTTATATTATTTTGCGTAGCGCAAAATAATCGAACATTCTTATTTTAAAGAGATAAACTGAAGCTCTCCTCTTGTTAAAAAAAAAAAATCAGCAGTCATATTTTCAGCAGCGGCGTACTGCCTCTGCTAGGAGCATATAGGGGAACCACTGACATAAGCTGGTTGTCTCACTGCTCTGGGGTTTGTTGTCACACCTATACACAAGGAATGGTTATGACACATTGGCTTTGATAGAGGCTATAATGACTTCAACAGTCGATTCCTTCATTTGACAGAGGACATTCCAACTAATCATCCTGGTTCACAATTATGGTTTGAATAAAATACAAATATAAAGGGCCTGCAGACGGTGCATCTATTAAAATGTATTTGCTGTCTCTAGAATAAAAAACTAAAAAGCTGCCACGTATTTTTTTGGTGTTTTTATTTGTAAACTGAAACCACTTTGATAGCATGGGGACAACCAACCCATAGTTCGGGACAACCAACCCATAGTTTGGGATGACCAACCAGGGACGGGTTGGTTGTCACAATGTGTCAGGGTCTTTGATGGTTAATTACTTGCATCTATTAGGGATGACTATTGTACGCTGCGGACGAAGATGAGAGATACTGTATGCTGATTTTGATGAGCAACGCACGCAAGATTAAGAAAGTGTAAGAACCAACCCCGCCCCCATATATATAACGTTGTCTCCTGTTGCTCTCCTTCAGGCCCCAGCCACAGGCAGTGCCCGCGAGTAGCGCCCGCTCCAACCAGAACGTGGCCCAGGGAGAAGGTGGCGCCCCCCACAGCAAGCCTCCGGTAGTGCACCCTCGCTCCTCCCAGTACCGCTGGATGAAGAACGAGTGGAGGGCCAACGTCTACCTCGGCCGCTCCCGCGTCCAGGTGAGGGGGGGGGGGTGGCTACGGGAGCGTGTTCCTGCTGTCAATGCGCTTTTGACAGCAGGCAGGTGACCCCCTGCTGTCCGTCCCTGTAGAGGTTGGAGCTCAACACGTTGCCTTGTCTGTCTCCCACAGGGTCTGGGGCTGTTTGCCGCTAAGGACATCGAGAAGCAGACCATGATGATCGAGTACAACGGGACCGTGCTCCGCAACGAGGTGGCCATCAGCAAGGAGAAGATCTACCGGTCTCAGGTACGCTCCCCGGGGATGGCCGTCGAAATAACCGGGTGGATTTGTACGGGAAAGAGCTTGTTTCTGGTGTGTTGTTTGTTTGACTCAAGTGGGTGGGATGTTTTGGCTGCTGGTGAATATAAAGTGAAACTCAGAGTGGGAGTAGGATTCAGTATCGGCCTTTCGTGACTTGGCCTTAATTTGTCTTGTTAACGAGTGCGTGTTCAAATTCATTAAGTATATCCGAAAACAAGGTTACAAGCAATTTCACACCTTTTTGTACACTGTAAACATGGTCGCTGCTGGACCTGCCAGGCCGCGGTTCAGCTTTTGTCCAACAGGCGTCGCAACGGTGCAGGATTACTATGAGACTGGGGAATTGACTGAGTGGGATCTTCATTCGATGCCTACCAAGAAGGACTTTAGTTGAATCCACTATATTTGCAAAGCTTTTTACTATGGGCTACAATGATGGAGGAACACGGTTATTGTGCTTTGCCTGATCAATTCTGAGGGTGGCATTTCAAGACTCCCTGCTCTTTTTATACATTGCCCAGACCAGGGTAGCGCTGTGAGCCCAAAGGTCACAGCCACCAGTGCGGTTGATGTAAAGAAATGATCAGTTGTGACATTTTGACCTTTTCCTGGGGAAAGGAACGGTCAGTAATGACAAGGTTGTCAGCAAGCCATTATCCTGGCGGCCTGTTTACATAGTTTCCTAAATAAAGAATAGCGTTCAGGCTGTATTTGGTACCCCCATCGAACACCATCCAGAATTGAATTCCATCCCTTGTAGGGGGCCAGGTGTTCATCAATGTGATATCCTCCCAGGGCCTCCCCTTGTTCATTGTAGAAATAGTTGAAATAGCTCAGACATCAAGGTAAATTGCTTTGTCTCTGCACGCTCAGTCCGTGTATTCTTGTCATCAAAGTGCAGATACCGCGATATGCCTCTGAACTTTTGTCTAGGCATGGCGCCTATGAATAGTATGTGCTTCTTCAGCACACAAGAGGGCCCCCAGGTTATTGCCCCCCTGTACCAAGAATACCTCTTGCATATCTTAAGCCCATGAGTGTATTCAGCTGGGCATCAGTCAGATCAGAATGTTGGCTTTCATTTCTAGCTGCTTCTGCATTTGTACGTCCACATTTGAACATCCACATTTCATCATCAAACAGGAAGGGAATTAATTTAGTCTTTTTAACATTGGCCCCGCTGCCTCTTTCAGCACGTTACCCTGTGGCCTCCTGCCCTGGGAACGCCAGCTGTTTGACCTCAAACTGTAGCGTCTTCTGACTCATCTCCAGAACCTCTGGCTGTGTTCCTGAATCAGTCTGATGTCGATTCAGTCCCAATGGCTGTAAAATGTCCTGTCCCTCCTCCTCCTCCTCCACCATCAGCATTCTCCATTGCGCTCTCTTCGCCTTCAGTCAAAGCGGTCCAGTCCTTACTCCTCAGAATCACCAACACACCGGCACGTCCAGTATAAACACGTTGTGCAGTAAAAACCTGTCGTTCTTGCCATGGCTCAATCAGGTCTTCCAACTGTATTAGTCCTGTAGGCCAGCCTCTTACACACTCGGCTTGTAGGAGCCCAGCAACACGGTGAGGTACGTTCATAAATACAGCCCTGTGTAGGTCCCCAAGTGTTAGCCATGCTTATTATAATAGTCGTCTTCATCATCATCCTCATCCTCATAATAGCTCATACTGATGATGTGGGTAATTTTGCTAGGTATCTTTCACAACATTGCCTTCAGAAAGGTGTGATGGGTGCTGATGTGTTGAATCTGTCTTTCTTTTCTTTGCACATTTCAACCCCCACCCCACCGATCCATAGGAGAGGCCTGAAAAAGATTTCACTCTCACTGACTGACTTGAATTTGGGCCTTGAGGATAGTAACCAGGCCTGTGATGCAACTCTTGCTTCCTAAAGTTTTTATTTATGGCCAGTGGCGATAGAGAAACATGCCATTGTGTTCCCACGGACACGTAGTACGTGTTCTATGAGTACGAGAGGTTTACACCCGGCAATAAACCCAAGAACATACTCCAACCTTTTTATGAGGCTAATGATGTGTCCAGTGGCTTTACCCAGAGCCTACATTTGAGATTTACGTGATACATTTAGGCTTCTGTTGAAGCAGGCATACTTCCAAAAAGGCATTTTAACAGTACAGGTTTTCGATTTTGTCGAAAGCATTCTAGCTTCGACCACGGACTCGTGCAGCAGTGCAGTACAACGCACCATCTAGTGGCGACTCTGTGTCCCTACAACACTCCCTTCTAGTGTTGACGTGCTGCAGAAACCTAATCTCTGTTGCGGATCCCTTCCAGAATCGAGGAGTGTTCATGTTCCGCATCGACAGCGAGCATGTGGTGGACGCCACCCGGAGCGGAGGTCTGGCCAGGTACTGTACGCCCCCCCTCCCTCCTTCTCCTGTTAACCTGCTCCCATCGTGACTCCCTCCGTCGACCCCGTCCCCTTCGTACCGACGTCTGTCTACAATGACACCGTGCATCGTTTTCACCATGCGTCTGTTCTCCGCCCACTGAAGATACATCAACCACTCTTGCGCTCCCAACTGCGTGGCCGAGGTGGTGACCTTCGAACGAGGCTACAAAATCATCATCAGCTGTAACCGGAGGATAGAGAAAGGGGAGGAGGTACGTACACTAGGATTAGATAACAAATACATCCTTTTTTTTGTAGCGTTCTAGCAACTAGTTGTAAGAGTTAGTATCGTATGACCTTCAACAACTCAAATTCTCCAACCCTCACTATGTCCTGTCTCTCCTCTCCTCCTCCCCATCACCTTGTCCTGTCTCTCCTCCTCCCCCATCCCCTCCTCCCCCCTGTCCCTCCCCCTGTCTCTTCTCCTCCCCCCTGTCCCTCCCCCCGTCTCTCCTCCCCCGTCTCTTCCTCCCCATCCCCTCCTCCTCCCCCTGCCTCTCCTCCTCCCCCCCCGTCTCTCCTCCTCCTCCCCCCCGTCTCTTCCTCCCCATCCCCTCCTCCCCCCTGTCTCCCCCTCCCCCTGTCTCTCCCCCTGTCTCTCCTCCTCCCCATCCCCTCCTCCTCCCCCCCCCCTGTCTCCCCCTCCCCCTGTCTCTCCCCATGTCTCTCCTCCTCCCCCCTGTCTCCCCCTCCCCCTGTCTCTCCCCATGTCTCTCCTCCTCCCCCCTGTCCCTCCTCCTCCCCCGTCTCTCTTCCTCCACCTCCCCCCTGTCCCTCCCCCCCCCTGTCCCTCCCCCCCCCCCCCCTGTCCCTCCCCCTCCCCCCGTCTCTCCTCCTCCCCCCTCCCTCCCCGTCCTCCAGCTGTGCTTTGACTACCAGTTTGACGCGGCCGAGGGCCAGCCCAAGATCGCCTGCCTGTGTGGCGCCAGCGAGTGCAGGAAGTGGATCAACTGAAGTTGGGAGATTGTGTTACAAAGGCGGCGGCGGAGGAGGGCGCGTTCCTTTTTGCCCCGCGCGCCCGCGTGCGTCCTAAAAACCCTCACTAAGAAAATAGCATCTCACCATCTCACTAACGGCATTAGTACGACTCTTTAGTATTTTTCTTTTGGTTTCATCTCCAAGTGAGCGGAAAGGCCTGAGGCGTTGTTTCAGGAGTGGCGTCCCGCGTCGGCCAATGAGGAAAGGAGGCTTGTTAGGAATGAGAAACAGGAGGAAGTAGCAAGACGCGACTAGTGCCATGTCTATCTGTAGATATATACATCTATATGTATATCTTTATGTATATCTATACATAGATATGGGAGGCACTGTGGTGTCTGAGGTCCTCCGTCTGTCTCTGTATCCATGTGTTTTGTTTTGGTATACATAAGGCGCGAAATCCACCAGCCAATGAGAGCACTGTGCGGGGGTGCGGCCTTATTGCTTCTCACTATAAGGGCGGGCCCTTTTTTGTTTCATACTGTTAATGTATACCCTGACTAAATGTAGACATCACTGAATGAGGAATGTACAGCAACGAATACCACGAAGGGAATATTAACTTGCACTAAAAAGACAAAAAACCACACACAAAACAACAACAAAAAAACTTTAAAAAACGAATGAAAAACAACAACACACAAAGAACTTTGAAGATACTTGATTCCATGAGTCAGTTTTATCCTAGGTTTCTGTCGTGATCTGTGTGGATTTAGAGAGAGGACGTTTTGTATTTATTAGAGTGAATGAATTTTATTCATGGGATGAGTTAAAGAAGGCTAGACCGCTTATTGTTTTGAAGATTGAAGACATGCTGTTACTTTTGTAAAAAGAAAAAGAAAAAAAAAGAAATGTACATAAAGAAAACTATAGGAATAACCGACCAAATACTACCTTAACCTTCTCGATGTTTGGGTGTTTTTAAATTGTTTTTGTTTGTTGTTGAAATTTATTTAAGATGGACATTTTGATTTCAGTTTGAGAGTATATATTATGAATATTCTGTACAGAATTTGTAAAATAACCACAATTCACAAAGTATTTTTGTTGTATTAAAAGTAAGGTATTGTAGCGTAGTGTTTTGTGACTTACACGTACTTTGACCACTCGAAAAGAAATATTTTTGTTGAATAATGTGGTAATGAATTATGGATTACAGAATCAAGTGAACTCTTCGATTTAGTAAGAGATCCTTCTGATCTGTTTGCTGTTATTCAGGTTTGATTTAAGGAAGAAAAAAAACTGTGAATTAGGTTTTAACTACCCAAAAACAACTTTTAACTTTTTAACACGAATACAGTAGGCATAGGAACACAATTGTGTTTTTCACCTGATTTTGTTTGTTTCTACATTCGGGGAGAAGAATGAGGTGAATCGTCTAATGTCGCGAGTTAGACAAGATTTTAACAGTTTAATGTTGAACAGTGAATAAACCCAGGGGGGGAGATGCTATTTGGAAGGGAAGGTGGTGCTACCTTTTTCAGAGATGGCATTCCCCTTAATCAGAAATGCTTCTTATACTTCACAAGTCACCTGTCGCTTAGAAATGGAAGTTTTTGCGTGCACAATTTCAAGTCGACTGTAAAATTTTGGAGACAGTCTTAGAACTTGTAATGTATATGGCATGTATTTTTTTAACTTTCTCAAGACTCAATTGTATATATTTTCTCAATGAATGGTTGTAACAAAATTGTTCCCTGGATATTTTTCTTCTCTTGTATATTACATCATCCTGCCTGTCTGTGCTACATTTTTCTTGGTCCTGTAAAGTAGTCTGAATTTTTTTTCTTTTTGAAAAATGCCTTTTGAAGTGTACAGAGTAATATGAGGTTTGGAGTTTGTGGAATTTAGAAACATTTACAAAAATAAAACTATTTTACATCCTATTATGTCATATTACGAATGCAAGTTATTCGAAACTTGTTATGATCTGTGTCGATGTCTTTTAACGTAAGTGAAAGCTGAACTATTTCAAGAAGGCATGTATACGTATGTACCTTACTCCTTACCTCACCAGAGCCCCCTGCAGGCCAAGCGCCCTCACTCACCTTTTCCTCATGTAAACAATGCACATTGTGCTCTGGTATAGTGGCGTTCACCACGCTTTGCATTACCCTATTCCAATGTCCGGATACATTATCCTCAAATACACATTTTAATAACGTACCATGCACCACGCGTCTAAACGCACACCCAAGGTAAACGGAGCATGTGTGCATGTGACATAACCGCGCAGTTGTTCGCCCTGATCGCCAACTCAACGTCCCAGGAGGAATGGTACAGGCTAAAAAAAGCAAATAGCAGTGATACTTTGTATATGATACGGCTGCAGACGCGCTGCCATGCAGCATTCCTGCAGGCGCATGTTATTCTACAACAGGTCGGGTTGTGGTGGGTGTCTGCCTCGGTCACGGCCATGCCTACTTCCTGGTTAAAAGAGGCCGCTTCATAGTTGTGAGGCAGCATTTTTGTACAGACACAACGCGAGATAGGTGGATTGGTTGCACATTTTGCATTTCAACACTCGTATTCAAAGCGATCGCACTGCCCTAGGAGTTTGAAAGCGATATCTTTAGTAGTGCAGGAATATCGACAAGATGGGCAGCACGGTGATGGAGTCCAATAAAGACGGCTCCAAAAAGATCCCGAAGAAAAGGAGAAGTCTGCGAATTGACATGCCAGTAAGTCCACCCTACCTACATGTTATTGTTGGCTGGCGTGTTTTTCCAACATACCAACGCTGTCCACACTCCACGTGTGCCTCGGTCCGCGGGACATGTGCTGATGTTTTCACGAATACTAAACAGGATAAGTAGGCCTTTTTTTTCTTGCAGCATCTTCCCGTTCAGACGCAAACGTGACGTCGTAACTTAAAGTCATGTTTGTCAACACCCAGGGCTGTCATTGTCTGCAATTCTACCTTTTTAAAGTTAATCTAATCGTTTGCCTTTGTTTATGTTTACATTCCAATGCATGGGTAAACGGGACATTTGAGGGAATTTAAAGAAAGAATTCGTCTATTAGGCTATAATTCTTTCTTTTTTTTTTGACAACTGAGCTTGTTCATGCTATTACACTTCCTTGGTTGCGTTTTTTAAGATGATTATTATTGTATGGGATGCCGAATGTTATGCACACCTACGGTGAAGTTGTATCGCAGAAATGGGTTATTCGAGGGTGTGTACAGTATAGGCCTGCTTAACATGACAACAAATCCGCCATGAGGTCGGTATGCTGCTTCTCATAATCACTGAGCTGCTTCTCTTCGTCCCCCATGTGATGCATGTTCAATCCATTATGTTACTGCAGCCTATGATTCAAATCACACTTTCATAGTGACCCAATCATCCTGCACTGATCAGACTTGAAGGTAAAATCACCTGTTTAGGTTTGGGTGGGACCATACCAACACACTAAAAGTAATTCAGCATTCATTAATCTATCGTGTCAATAAGAGTGTACATAGGCCTGCTTGTCATGGCTGCGAAGATCATTGGGCAACATGTTGAGGTTGTGTCGTCAGGACTGTTGATATTTGCACATCATCGAGGTGAACGGGAGATTGATCTGAACCTTGGTGGTACCTTTCCCCCAAATAGTAAGCCTCCCTTCAAAACAAAAACATCAAACAACCATTGCATCAGAGAGAAGCTCCTCCTGGTTTTCAAGCACATTGACTTAACGATACTCTTGTTCGTAATGATTTTAGCCTAATATAAATAAGCATCACATTTGAATTGCAAAAGAAGGGCACTGAGCAACGTATGAAAGGGGCAGCGTTGTACAGCTCTCCTTTTGGGTTCAATGTGCAATAACCATACGCATACCATGTCCCGAACACTGTTGGATGGGTAACCTTAACCGGAGACCCTCCCTCAACCAACAGACGTCAGTCTGAGCTCTGGCGGGTCTGCGCTGCTAAACGATGACCCTGCACTCTGAACTCCCCTCAAAGAACCTGAGTAATGGTTGGCCTACATGTCTCAGATGGCCTCAAGGATTATTGGGCAATGTTTTAAGGTTGTGACACCCCCAGGGCAAACGTTGATATTGCCTAATCATCGAGACAAACGGGAGATTGGATGACCTGTTCCACAAATATTCTCCCTTCAATGCCTGTCAAAAGTACATTTTGTGGGTAGGCTAAAGCCGGTCACACAACTATCTTTTTAATTTTGTCTGACGGCCCCTAAAAACCATTACTGGCCGACCCATCCAGGGGATATCATATATATTTTAAATATATAATATAACCTTGAATCCCTCCCTGCTGTTTTAATTAAATGTTATTATATTTACACTGCACCTTTTTATGAGACCGCCTTGTCTGTTTGTTTTCCTTGTTTTGAGCCCTCATGGCTGAAACCTGCCTAAACTTGCTCTTGCACAATGAAAGAGGGAGAGAGAGGCGTGTGCACGCTCCGCCCTGCAGACCTGTCTGTGGATTGGTGGTTATGTATGGAGCGCGGCCCCAGCCCTAAACAAACGGTGACCTGATCCTCTCACACACGCGCATGAAAATACCCTTCCTGCTTCTGAGTTCTTAGAAGTTTGAGAGGTACGGTGACCTACCAGTGAGACAGTTTTTTCATTTGCCAAACCGCTCTATATATATATATATATATATATAGATAGATAGATAGATAGATCTATATCTATATCTATATAGATCTAGATCTTTATGCTTTTTGTCGTTTTTCGTAGTTCTTTGAAAGTATTGCTTTGAAAGAAACGTGTGTGTGTGTGTGTGTGTGTGTGTTCATTCTATTATATAACTACTCTCGTCCAGTACGTCACACAGAAAATAAACTGCTGTTGGCATATCACCTCTAGTTTTATTTATGTCGGGGGGGGGGGGGGGGGGGGGTGCCTCATTGCAGTTGGCACCAGGGAAAAGAAGGTCACAATTTACCGTGATGTAACACTTCAGAGGAACGAGAGTGGAGTTTCCACCTCATGTATTCCACATATATTAGTATTTATTTATTCACTTTCTTATGTTGACGCAGCTTTTAACTACATTCATTATCATCGCACGTCGTAACCTAGTGCAACGCGTTCTGGATTACTTTCTTCACTTCTGAAAGCACATCTTATTATTAACCAATTAAAGACGGGAAGAATGTAGGGAGAGCCTGGACAACATGTTCTTGCCCTGTAGCGGTCAGCCATTAGGATGCTCACCCAGGATCACGTTAGGTCAATGCAATGAAGCGCCATGCATTGGTTTCTTATTCAGGAGAAGCAGAAGTCACTTCAGAGATAATAAGGGACCATAGAAAGCAGAAGAAAGAGATTAGGCATTAATGTGAAATCTCTCAATAAATCTCAGACTGAAACAGAGGTGCAGTAGAAAGCCTGCCGGCCTCACAAGAGTAAGGGGTGTTACAGCTGGGCCATATGGAAAAAAATTCTGCACTGTCCATAGAGTCTATGCCGATATGCGTATCAATGCAAAATGCTATTCAAAACAGTGCAGGCCAGGGTCTTTATTGAAATGATTGGTCATGTGCGGGATGGGCTCAGAATATACTTGTGCATGCATGTGTGTAAACAAAATTATATCTATGCATTAAACAAAATATAATGTTCAATAGTTAATTACTCAAATAAATCGGTGGGAATTGCCCTCCCTTCATCCATGGAATTGCCCTGTATAACACTGGAACTAAAACATCGGCCGATATTAATCGGCTAACATAGGTCGGACCCTTTTTAAATAATAACATCCTAAAGCATGCATTTCACAAAATCCATCTGTATTCCCTGACTCTATGGCCCAATCCCATTTCCACCCCTTACCCCTTACCCTTACCCCTCCCCCTTGTTTTGAAGGGGTAAGGGTAAGGGGTAGAAATGGGATTGGGCCTATATCTCCACTCAAAGACCCTTAAGGACCCCCTGACCGATCGGGGGGGGGGGGGGTCAGGGCTGACCCATGTTCCAAGCCTCTGGAGCTAACACCTCCTCCCCCTCTGCCCCTCCCCAGGGGGAGCTGCCCGTCTGCACCTCCTGCCCCACCAGGGGCATCTTCCAGAGGAGCTCCAGCGTCAGCCCGCCCTCCTGCCCCGGGTCCGCCCCGGTCCTCACCAAGGTCAGCCCGGGCTCCCCGAAGAACATCTTCCCCTACCCTTCTCAACAGCAGGGCTCCTCCTCGCCCAAGTCCCCCCGCCGGCTGAGCTTCAGTGGTATGTTCCGCTCTTCGTCCGGCTCCTCGTCCTCCAGCATCAAGCTCTTCTCCAGGGCCAGAAAAGGTCAGTGTCTCTCTCCTTTCTGTCTGTTAGACAGTGTGCTTCTTTTATCATTGCTGTGTGAGCGTCATGTGAACATTCGAGTCAGCCATCTCTTTATTATTTTAGCATAAACAAAGGACTGCATTATATATAACAATGCATTTATTTAGCTGACACTTTTGCCGAAAGCGACTTACAATAAGTGCATTGAACGATGAAGATATAACCCAAGTGTGACTCATTCAAGTACATTCAATTAATCAAATAAGCAAACTGCTTTAAATGCTAGATGACAAGAACAAGATTATCTTTTTTTAATTTGTTTATTATGCCAGTGTCATCTCAAAATAATTCTGTTCAGGATTATACAATCATCAGATATTTGCATGGCACATCCACCACAAAACCACAGGTTATGACAATATCACCAGTGACGCTTATTTAAACACCTGTCGACCTCAAAGCACATGATTTCAGAAATTCTTCAACACTTACTCCCAGCTACGGAGTGTTGGGCAGTGTCTGGTTATTGAGCAGATGTTTCTCTCAGTTTCTTGGAGTGGCCTCTTCACTTATCCACTTGCCGTGCACCGATGCAAAGGCAATGCACCACTTAGTTGTTACGGTATCGTGTTGATGTAATGGAGCCTAATGTAACAATACACTTGATCAACATCCTGATGGGACTGATAATTATAATAACCACTGGAGCCGGCTGGAGCCCTCCAACTGTCTTCCTCACACCAGCCACTTCCTCTTAAAACAAGGGCAAACAATGGAATAAAGTTAAAATCTCACTGTACTTCCTGTCGGACAAGCTTTTGTAAACACAATGTAGGCTGTGTGTGTGCGTGTGCACATCTGTGTGTGCATGTTTAGCAGCATTTGCTTGTGTGCATCCGTGGGTGCTTGCGTAACAGCGTGTGTGTGTGTGTGTGTGTGTGTGTGTGTGTGTGTGTGTGTGTGTGTGTGTCAGCATGCGTGTGTCTGTGTTTTTTAAAAAGAAACCTTTTCGGTTCGACTGCGCCATCTTCTGCGTGTTTTTGTGCGTGTGTCTGCATGCTTTTGTGTGTGTGTGTCTGCGCGTTGTTGTGTGTGTCGCGGCAGACACTGTTTGGATGAGAGCAGATGTGGGCTGGGGAGTGACTGAACGGCACCGTGCACGCCCTGTTGTTGCACGTTCTGATATTGCACAACAGCAGGCAGAATGTTCTGCACGGAAACACAGCGTTCACCGAGGGGCTGTAGGAAGCTGAGATCAAACGCCGCTCCGGTGACTCATGCTCCGTGGCTTCCACACACCCGCTCCCCTCTCGCGGTGCCGTGCGAGCACCCAGGGCCCCTCGCTGGCTCGGGCTGAGCGGAATGGCTCCGCTGGTGCCAGGGTTGTCTCAGCCCGCCTCCCCCTGCCAACTGCTTTCCTCTGGACGCCATTGACATCGGTGCAACTCCAGAAGAACACATCAAACATACCGAGTTCAGCAATGTGTCGCCCGATTCTGTAGACTATGGTCTCTAGCAACCTTACTGCAAACAAAGGGTCATTTTGTATTCATTTATTAACGTTGGAGACGATTTTAAAAGCTACATATTTGTTTACTAGTGGCGGGGGGTGTGGTGGTGGTGGTGGTCCAATCGTATTCCAACGTTCTGCGGTGGAGCGATGTTTTCTACACTTCCTTCTCCTGCCACAAGAGTGTGCTGATGATCCTAGTCTTCGCTCTCCTCTCTCCCCCCCAAATTGCTGCTGCTTCTTAAGGTGGTTTTGCATTCCAAAGGCACATCACAACAGTTTAGTATTCATTGCAGAGTCAAATTATTAGTCAATGCACATCTCAATGAGGTACAGTGCTTCCATGCATTTTATATCGATATAATTCTTCATATGTTCCTTTGCGTTTATACTCTTCGTAGAAATGTGGATCGCCTACATGTTAAGTTTCCAAGTAGTGGGGAATGACTTGCTGTCCTTTTGCAGCCTTATCTGGAAATGTCTTCCTCTCGCTCTCTGTCTCTGTCGCTCTCTCTCTCTTGCTCTCTGTCTCTGTCGCTCTCAGTCTCTCTTGCTCTCTGTCTCTGTCTCTTCTTTTCCATGTGGTGTGTTTTCAGTAAATACTGGACCCAGTGTTTCGGTGGCGAGCGTCCTTAAAAGGGAAGAGGACTTGCTCGAGCAGGAGCGGAGCTTTATTGCGGTGAACTCCTAAAACCCGGAGGAATGTTCAGTAATCAAAATAAGACGACTAGATGAGTCATTTTTTTGCTCGGTTTCAAAGCTGTGTGGGGTATGGGTTAGACTGGGTTAACAACACGGCAATCCCAACCGAACAGCCTAGCGCTTCATTGAATTAAACATGGATCGTTTGACCTTAGACCTGCCCTGATCTTAGGTGGGGATGTGTTAGGAATGGATGCCTGCTGGGTGGCTCCACGCTGACTCCTCACCGAAGGCCTACTGACCTTTCGGGCCTCGGCTCACAGGTTGCATAATCTGCCGGTTTAAATCTGAAGTGTTGTGGGGGTGTGGTTGGAGGAGGGTGGTGCGGGGGTGGGTAGGGGTGAGCCATCCGTTAAGGAAGGGGAAGAGGGACACCAGCCACCAAAGCCACTCTCGGATCGGCTGACGGAGCCACCCTGACCCTCTCCGACCCACCTCTCAGAAGTCTTAAAGGTCCCCCCCCCCCCCCCCCCCCCCACAATGCACTTCCCTACATTGGGCTTTCCTGATCATTTCAGTGCTTGCGTTGGTGCGTTCGATCCTGAATGTATAGCAACTGCTCACGTAGACTAAGGTGCCTGAGCTTTAGATATTTTCATTCTTAATTCATCATTTAAATCTGGGCTTCTTTTTTTTTTTCTCAAAAGAAGGCGGGGACCCCCCCCCCCCCCCCCCCCCCCCCCCCCCACCGTCAGCCAGCCAATAGCTGCAGTGCAGCGTCGCTCGCGGACACTGCTGTGGCCTCCCGTTACCGACTGCTGAAGCCATATTAAACAGGCTCCCGCCGCAGCTGCACCTGACAATTCACAGCTCCTCAGACCGTGCAAGCCACACCGGGGACAGCACCACTCTGTGTGCGAGCGTGGGTGGTGTGTGTGTGTCTGTGTCTGTGTGGGCATCTCTGTGTTTGTGTGTTTGTGCGTGTGTGTGTGTGTGTGTGTTTGTGTTTCTCCTCATCCCTATTTTAACGGACCTGGGGATTTGATCTATTGCCTTACTTCAGATGTTCCAACACGTCCGTGTTTCCCTGGAGACCGACGGGCCGACGCGGACCCCGCACGCTGGCCGCAGACACCCCCCCCTTCCCGGGGCACCTGGGATAAACAGAGCTAGATCCCTCTTCAGATCATCTACCTCACACGGACCGCAATGAACCTATATTCGCTCCTCTTCAAAACGGATTGATCGACTTTCTTTCGTGAACAAAGACTACTTTTCCCAGAGTTTCCTCCTGAACTCCATCGTCTGCGTTGCATCCACGAGGACTCTGTACTGTACTACTGTATCTCTCTCCTTATCCACGATGTTCTCCACGCCGGGCTGAAGAACATAAAGCCCCCCGTTTCTACTGGCGACGCTCGTCGCGGAGACCTCCCCGTGCCTTTACGTCGCCCGCCGCGTGCGGCAGCCATGCTCCCGTCTGGTTAGGAAACCCCGGCCGCCCCCCGTGAGCTCCATGAAGAGGTTCGGTAGTCTGCGTCGGAGCAAGAAGCGCAAGGAGCAGGATGGGCTGGCAAGCAGAGGGCAGTCCCAGTCCCCCGGTCCGCCCGGTAACACACCCACCCCGCCTCCGTTCTTCTCTTCTCCTCCTCCTCTCCTCATAGCTCTGGGGCTGATTAACAGTCCTTTAAGGTGTTAATACAAGATGCATGTGTGTGAAAGTGTGAAATAACATTCCTCCTCTCCCACGCTCAGTGCTGATGCAACGTTCTGTGAGTAATGTACGCCGTGGTGGATGTATATCCATAGCCGTGGGGCGGTAGACGCTGTAGTGATCTCTTACTCTCGCGATGTACAGTATGCATACCTACCGGTGGAATGTCTGTTGACATGTATATGGCAGTGTATCCGCGCGCTGTTGCCAGTGATGCTTATTTACCTCATATCAATGCTGCGGTCGTGTCTGTCTATAAATCAATCAATGAAATCCAGCTAAAGTTATGGTCGGTGTCTCTTAATGAGGCAATGAATATTAATGGTTGACGGGCTGTGTTCACAGACGTGAGGGGGTGTTTCCGCCACTAATTGAGGCGGCGGTCGGTGGCGCAGTGTCTGATTTCTTCCTAAAGCATGCAGGGAATCCATACAGGACTGAAAGCAAAAGGGCACCCGCACCAAATGTCACGAGCCTCAGCCACAGTGTTCAGAGCTCACCGCTGTCCTCGCCGGGAGTGTGAGTTTAACCAGAGTTGACGGCTCTAGACAACAAAGGAGTGATATTGTGCTGACGCATTGATTTCTGTTCGATGTGGTGGTGGTGCCGTAGAAAGGTGGTGCAGTGTGCTTCACTTTATTATGTAACAGCGTGACTCTGCACTTTTCTCCAGCTGGTGTCTTCTTTTCAACTCTCTGCTGAATAACTGTTTGACTTTAAAAATAGCAAACTTCATTGGTGAGCGACAGAAAGCTATCTGGTCTTGAAATTCCGCCGGGGCTGTGCCAGAAAAGTGGTTCTGAAAGAGTGTGACTCAGGGAAACAAGGTGATCGACACAAAACGACACCCCTGTACATGCAGAATTCAAAGCAGGTGCTCTGCGTTCCTGTCCATCCATCTTCTCCTGGGGAGTGTAGTCAGAGTGTGGGGAGTGTGAGCCGGAGCCTATCCTAGTCGACTACGGGGGCACAAGACCGTGACTTGTCCTGAGAAGGGGAAGCAGGTCATTGCCCTCAAGTCTCTCTGTCACGCACACATTGTTTACACCTACTGGTATTCATTGGTCTCCGTGTCCGTGGGTTTGAAGGTCTCAACCCCGTGACACGCAAGCCAGGAATCACGGGTCTGAAACCCAGATCTGTTCAGCTTGCCCTCTGCACTCTGGGGCGACAGTAGCTCAGGAGTCAGAGTGGGTTTACTGGGTAACCAGAAGGTTGCTAGTTCAATCCCCGGCTCCTCCTAGCCAAGGGTCGAGGTGTCCCTGAGCAAGACGCATCACCCTGACTGCTCCTGACGAGCTGGCGGTCGCCCGGTGTGGTGGACACCGGAGTCGGTGTGTGAATGTGTGAATGTATGGTTGTAAGTCGCTTCGGACAAAAGCATCAGCAAAGAATCGCCTAAGATTGCACCACTGCGGCATCCCCTTGGTAAACGCTCATGCATATATGGAACCATAACCATGTAAGGAACCTGTGCAGCAAGCCGGACCGGGGTGGGAAATTAGGCAGAAGTTAAGAGGGGACCGACTGCGTTCACTAAGGGAGGGTCGGGTCCTTCAATGTATGCAGGACAATGCGGAACATGTCGCCCCAGGCTCTGATGGCAGGTAACCCTCTTCTTTGTGGTCGTCGTGTGCTGGAGCAGCAGCATCAATGCCGTCCACAGGGGCTTGCAGCGACTCAGCAGGATGATGGCAGGGAAGTGGGATGGTGACCAAACTGCTGGCCATAGTGGAACCAGGCCTTTACCGTCTGCTCTGTGACTCTCTGGTCAGGCAGAGGACTGGATCTGGGTCGATGGCCCAACAGGGCGGCTCCAGAGGTCCATCCTGCCACCAGACCCCCCCCTCCCCCTGCCGGTTCTTTTTTGCAAAGCAGTCTGCGACGTGCACATAGTGCCCCCGCGCCTTGTTGTTAATCACAGCATGCACCCGATTTATACCCAGCGATCCATTTATGAAGACGTTTTAACTCCCTAGCCCTCTAGAATCACTAGTGTAATTCTATATGTTTATGCACAGCGTAATGCACACACCATTTTAGTTTTTCATTATGCACACAGAGTTTCTGCAGTGAGTTCATTGTTTAATCTCGTCCTGGCTCCTTTTCCCCACGGGGATCTAACGAGCAGGTTTCTATCTATAACCTTGTTCGGCGCCCCTCATACGAGGGCCTCGTAAAGAGTGTGTTGGCGTCGAGGGTGGTGGGGGCGGGGGGGGGGGGGGGGCGGGGGGGGGGGGGGGGGGTCTGCGTTGCATTTAGGATTAGGTCAGAACAGGAGGTCCAGTTACAGCGAGCAGCCAGTCTATATCTGGTGCAGCGAATGCACGGGGCTCTCATCGTATGGAAGTGCTGCAGCATCGGAGCACGTCCACACCCTCAGCCCAGCGGGGAAGCCCAGCGATCGCATACCTTCTGCCCCACCAGCAGCTGAGAAGTGTTCACACGTACTCTCCAATCAGTCCGGATGAGAGTTGGCCGGATATGGTCTATGTGTGTGTTTTGCTTGGTTATATATTAGCTTTTGAAGGGACTTCTCAGCATAAGCCAGGAATTACTGCCGTTGTGGACCAATTCGGTGTTTGTTAATGTGAGGTTAGGTGGCTGTCGGTCTTACTTGTTGGAAAATACGCAAATATGTTTATTTGCATATTTACCTCTACCTTTGCCTCTTTTCACTTCCACTCTTAGCCCGTCATACAAAACTATTCTAAATATGAAGCTTTTGCAAAAGTAGGTCTACGTTTAGTGTATATGTTTGGGCTTGTAATGCACTTGCCAACTAGTGTTTGTGCTCACTTGGTGCAGATTGCACTCTTAGTGAACCTGGAAGTCTTCAGTCTCATTGGAGTCGTTCTAGTTGTTCAGGGAATCTCCTTCACTGGAAAATTGCGCATCAGCTCAGCTGTGCTAAGACAGACAAAATTGCACATCAGCCGTGGCTAAGACAGACACACACACTTGCACAAATACACACACACACATGCGCATTCAGGCCATATGCACACACCTCTCCAGTGTTGGCTTTGTTATTAACCAATGTTAGGCGGATATATGCATGTTATTTATTGTGAATTCTGGGTTGTGTGTGTGTGTGAATATTTATGTACGTCCGGCCCTGTGTGTGAACATGACACTATGTTGCCCAGCGTCACGTTCGTCTTCCCCCTCCCTGCGTTTTCCCCTAGAAGTGCCAGTTGGCTCTAGGGGACGTATTATACCACCAGGTGTGAATGTGATTAGTCATTACCAGCCGTTCTAAAAACCAGCCTCTTCTGACTTTACAAGTGTCGGCCTCGATGTTTGCTGGATAGATCAGTCTACCAGCCTACCCAGTGTACTGTAGCAAACATTGCTCAACTATCCATCATAGATCTAGGTGGACACGCCAAAACGGCTTGTAACGGCTAATCACACTCACACCTGTGTCTCACACTCACACAGTTGGTATAATGTGTCAGACCTGTCCCGCGACTGAGGAACCTGCCCGTGACCCCCGTATCAAACCTGGCCCTAGCCACACCGCGTCAATACACGGGACCACACGACTACGACAACGTACGTCCTGAAACGCTGGTGGTGTCACAGCCGGCCACCACTTTCGCCCCACACAGAGGCCTGTGTTGGTTATCTGCTGCAGAGGAATGTGCCACAACAGCGGGGCTAAAATAAGACTGAGGCGCTGCGGAAGCGGGCGCGGGCCAACGACGGGCCGGTACAAGCCAGCTAAATGTCAGGAGATAAGGGAGAGAGGGCCAGGCACGGTGCACGCTGCCAGGACCAGGCAGGGCTGTATTGATTGACTGGTTGATGATAGCTATTGGGTTGTTTGATGGAAGCGTCCTTGGATAGGTTGAGGCCACAGTGAAGGCTGTGTGTGCGAGTGAGTGTGTGTGTGGGGGATCCCTGGATTTGAAGGTTAAGGTGATCGTTTATCGTGAAGGTTAAATCAGAAGGCGGATAACAACTCGGCTGCTCACTGTTGAGTCTGCCTTGTGCTTTGAGTTCATTAAGTTTGGCTCTGTTGGAAATTACAACACTTTTCTCTATGTTCACGAGTTGGAGAGGGTGACGAAAGTAACAAGTACAGTCTGACGGGGCTGCAGACTCGTGACTCCTCCCCAGGGTCCCTGCGTCAGTAGGGGCGTGTGGGTCCCGTGTCTCCATGCGTTAGAGGGGGGGTCCGCGGGGGGGGGCGTGTGACGGTCGTCAGGTGACCCTCCGCGCGACGCTGCCTCCGAAGCAGCTGGTCTTTGAACCCGGTGCCCGTGGGCTCGGAGACAACGACACTGAACTCCGGCAGGAGCGAAGTGAATGGGAGCAGGTGGAGGAAATGAAGGGATCTCAATGTTACGCTCGGGTAATCGAACGATTATTAAATCAATGGGCATAAGTGGGTCGTTAGCTTCCCCTTGATATCTTTGGATTCATTCTGTAAACATTATGGGTTTTTAATTTGGGGTTTCATCGTCTTTTTGTATTGCAGAAATGTCACACATAGATCCGTATACAATGATGTACATTGTTTTTGTCGTTATGATCCTTCTTGAATTATACAAATTGTACGTCAAGGGATGAAATCTCGAGTCAAGACATCTCGAGTCAAGACATTAGAGTTGTATTGGCAGGCTGCTGGCAGCACACAGCTTAGTGAGCTGTATCTATACCTCAACTGATCAGATGGGCCTTCCCATCTGTCCTCACTGCAGTGATAAGATCACACAGAGCAGCCTGACCAATCAGACACCATCCCACTGTGTCCTCCTCCCCCCCCCCCTGCAGTCACACACTTTATCTCAGTCTATCAGTCATCTCTTACACATAAACACATTCAAAAGTCAAGAGTAGGGATTCTAGTCAACTGAAGAAATTGGGTTTCATGAAGTTAGCAAAGGGTCCTTGTGATGTTTGGTCTGAGATTGTTTTTTGAAAGATTAATAAACTGTTAATATGCGTTCCATCATGAAGGTCCATTGTGCTTTCAGGAGTTGACTTTTATTCCAACACTCGACATTGCCAAGTGTCAGGGAGATCGTTACACCAACATGTTTGTAACAATGCTCCCGCTACACTCCCCCTTGGGGACTTTTACTGGGCTCCTCCAGACCAGGAAAACAGGTTGGCGATGTTTGAAAACTGGTTTCTCTTGTGAAAATTGGTTGACAATGGGGTAACCGTAATCCTATGTGGCCATGCGAGAGACCTCCCTGAGTGTGTGTGGAGACGGCTGGTCTAACATTAAACCAGCCGGCATTAACTCTGGGGATGTGCCACAGGTGTGGCACATCCCACGGGTCTAAACAGTGTGTCTGGGGTCAGGTGAGGCTGCTTACACCAGCCGTTATCCACACACACTCCACTACGTCGCACCCCTTTTAGGATATGGTTCTACCTTAATCAATCTAACGTGAACCCAATCCCTGACCCTCTCCCCTCGCTCTCCTTCTCTCTCCCCAGGCTCTGGTGGCTCGTCACTCCCCTCCACCCCCATCCAGGTGTCCACCCCCCCCCAGGCGTCCACCACCCCCCCGCAGGCCTCCAGCCAGCCGCTGTTCCCCCAGGCGCCCCAGCCCAGCTCCCCGACGGCCGAGCGTCTCAGCCTGCGCTCCCGCTCCCGCTCGCTGTCCTGCACGGCGCCCGACCTGGGCCACCGGCTCAGCCTCCCGCGCACCAAGCCCCCCCTCGTCCCGTCGCCCGGCCCCGCCACGCCCACCGCTACCTCGCACCACGTGAGTACACTGGGTACACTCGGCGGACGTCCACCGATCCACCGGTGCGTCGGGGAGCGCGTGTCGTGGAGCGCGTCCCGTTAAGGCTCGGTCCCGATCGCAGCGGACCCGGGTTCGATTCCTGCCCGGGTTCCTTTGCTGCATGTCTTCTCCTCTCTATCTCGACTACCTTCCTGTCTATCTCTATCATAGAGCATAAAAAGGCAGATAAATCTTTAAAATAAAATAAAACCCAAGCTTCCTATAGGCACAGATGAGGAAGGCCGAGCGACCTTCCTCACGGTTCGACCTTCCTCAAATATTGTCATGAAACCAAAAGAAAAAAAACTAAAAAAAAACTAAAATCGAACCACAACACCAAACATTGTCATGGGAACCATGACAATGTTTGGTGTTGTGCGATGGGGTTCGATTGTTTTTTTTTCTTCTTTTGGTTTCCTTTAGGCGTTCGGTTAGAGATGATAAGAACTGGCGGTTGAAATGACTTACGTGAAATGAATGTTTCACCAGAGATGGCAATCTCAACCGTTTGATGTTCGGTTACTCTCGGCATTCATTTGAACCGACAATTCAAACTGCATTTCCATTGTGATGGGATGTGATACGCTACGCAATGGTGCGGGACGGATGCAGTAGTCGAAGCTACTCATGCGTGTCATTAAAGTATGCCGGCTGCTTTTGCATTTTCTAGACGATTCGATTGCTAAGCCCCACCTTGGCTTGTGTTAATGTTTACAATATTTCCTGAACATAAAGCCTCCACCTTTCTCAAAGTCACAGGGATTGTACCGGATGGAGTGTGTAGGAACCATTGCTGTGTGAAAGCATATGACGGATTGAAGTCCTGTTGCTTTACTCTGCTGTCAATAGCACTTGTTGCTGTTCGAACTAAAGGCGCACAAAGCTAATTACTTGCAAAAGCATGGTCGAAGGAGCTTTTATCTAGTTAATACAGCAAAGGTTGGTGTTCTTTCTGAATCCTTGATGCCTTATGACCAGGAGGGGGGGGGGGGGGGGGGGGGGGGGTGTGTGTGTGTGTGTGTGTGTGTGTGTGTGTGTGTGTGTGTGTGTGTGTGTGTGTGTGTGTGTGTGTGTGTGTGTGTGTGTGTGTGTGTGTGTGTGTGTGTGTGTGTGTGTGTGTGTGTGTGTGTGTGTGTGTGTGTGTGTGTGTTTTATAGCCCAAACGCCCTTGTGTGGAGAGAAGCTGTGTGATGAAGTGTAGCCACCTGTCTGTTGTGATTGCCCCGCCCCTGGTAGCTTTGAGTGATTGATGTTGACTAATATAATCAAAAAAATAATAACTCATCCCTAGTCTCGTGTGTTGTAAAACACCCAAGGATACGTAAGAGAGAGAGTAGATTCATCATGAGTGTACGTCCATCTTGTCTGCCTGCCAGCAACCGTTTTCTTTTAAAGAATTGAATGATCTCATTTCCTCTTAATAGCACGGCGGTGAGGTACTTTCTGCCTCAACCGAATCAGAGAGCGAAGCCCCTCTGCTGTGCCGCAGCCAGGCAAGATTTATGGTGCTGCAGTAGTTTTGGCAAGAAAAGCGCTGTGTCACCATCGCAGGCCGGCTCCGGGGAGACCTGGCAACACGTATGACATGTATAAGGACTATCCTGCCCTGCCGCAGTGGACCAAAGGAATTATACTTGCAAATTTAAGGCCGGGGGAGAATATTTTATCGGCACAAGCAAAGCTATGGATATCTGCTTGTCTATAACTTGTGTGTGTGTGACTAAGCATATTCCCTTATGTGTTTTTGCCTTTTCTAATCTGAAAAGGCAGATCAAAGGTTTATAATACGCCCCATTTTGAATAGCTGCCGATAAACTATTGCCCTAATGGCTTTGACGATGCCGTCTTCTTTCCATATTTAAGATAAGACACTGCGCTACTCGCGTCTAATTAACCGCGGCGACGTTACCGCGTAGACCTATCTCCTGCTTCTTGCTGCTAGGCAACACAGGGGATTTCCTAATATGGTGAGGGACCGATTGTTGAGCGCGGAGGGGCGTTTCCACACAGCGTAATGGTGGTGCCCGCATTCCCCCCATGGGAATGACTATGGCTGGAATACTGGGAATCGGTTAGGCTCCATTGGTTTCAGCATACGATTTAATAAACCTCGGCTCTTTTTTTTTTTTAAATGTCGGTTGAATGAAACCAGCAAGAGTCGGGAGATCACAGTGGCAGTTTAGTATCAGTTTCAATACGACCAGTATGTCTGCATTGTTCCCCATCGCTGCATTGAAAGACCCTATTGGGAATGTTCCACTTTTATAAAGGGGTGTGCCCGTTGATAAATATTACATATTTACCAATAAAGTTCAAGCCTTTTGCGGTGAGCGTCTGTTCGCGCGCTCCTCTGTTGCGCGACGCGTGGATCGCAGCGCTGTAAACAAGCCCAGTTGTGCAGCAATTGACCGACCGCGAACATTTATTTCCGGACGCTACTTCGGTAACAGCATTGTTCGGAGCCCTGTTGAGGAGTCCCGTCATCAGCCGGCTCATAATATCACCCGCAAAGTTTGTTGTGAGCCGGCCGAGTGTGTGTCGTGACTGTTTTGCATCTCTCCTGACCGGAGCACGTCTCCCCTTCTCCCTCCTAGGTGCACGGGTTATTCGAAGGCATGCTGGAGAAACTTGACATAGATGATGACGGTGAGTGTCCCCTGTTGTGGTTTGAACGTTTAAATGGTCAGTTGTTTTTATCCCGTGAGTACGCCAGTACACGTGTGGATTCTACGCGTCGGAATAACAGTCACAGCGACGACGCGGCTACGTTGCTTTAGTGGGATTTAGGCAGTTTACTAAAGTATTTGGGTGGGACTTGTAATATAACGCCCCTTACACAATAGGTTAAGAACCAATTGCAACGCACTGCTTTATATATGAGGCGAGCGTCGGCCGAATCTGTCATGTGCGTGAAGTCATGATCTCTCATTCTGTCACGTATTGAGCGTTCCCAGGATGGGACCGTCGCTGAATATAATGTTAGCATGATCACATGTTTTGATATGTTCTTCTTGGGCTTCTTCTTTCTTTCCTATGTTTTTTCAATTATGTATTGAATATATGCTCTTTTTTTACTGAGCTACGTTATTTTTATAATGCAGCAGGAGTAGCCTATACATTGTCTTTTAAATCAAACTGAAGTGATGAACACTTCAGTATTGGTCGAAATGGTTGTTGGAACAATGGAATGTATAAATGGTAAATAGATATATATATATATATATATAGCCTGGTTTATGTGCCTTCCAACATGCCACAAATGAGCCGTGACGGCTGCCTACATTGGTGTTCTAAGTTGCTAACAGGAGAGGCTAGCCCAAGGCACTCTGGGTAGCCTGGTCAAAATGCTACAGTAAGTGGCTCTTAGTGGTTTAGATCGGTAGTAGTTTGCCGTCCATTAGCCCGTGTCTGTCTGATGGGTCTGTTGTTCTCGCCCGTCCTGACAGCTGCTGCTGAACCAGAGAGTGATATCTACATGCGCTTCATGAAGTCCCACAAGTGCTACGACATCGTGCCCACCAGCTCCAAGTTGGTGGTATTCGACACCGCACTCCAAGTACGTCCTGCTCTACCTTCTGTGCAGCTACACACGCTGGCTTTTATACGCACACGCACACACAAATACGCAGCTTCTATTCACAGAATTACCGGCACTTGTGTGATGTCAATATGGGCCGGTACTACGACAGAAAGCCTTTGTTTAGGTGACAAGACAAAGCCTATTATTTCTTCTTTGAACCTCAGCAGGACATTAAGCGCTTATATTAAGTGGTTGCAATGGTGGAGGGGTAAGGAGAGAATGCCAAAGACAGTTAGTGTTTTAACGTGGGGGCAAACACACACACACACACATATCAAGAACCACTCAGTCTGTGAGCTGGCGTCGGGATTGTTTTGAAATGGTCCCAAAGCTGTTGAACAGTAATCTTGGGCGTGTCCTGGGCTGTCTTAAGTGTGGCGACAGACGCCATCCGTATCCAAATGAAATCTAAACGAGAGGAAAACCAATGACCTAGCCCTGAGGCATTCAGCTGGAGAAATCTGGGAGGTCTCCGGCCCGGTTGGCTTGGCTTTGTTCACGATTTCACGTTTCAGCTCGGGTAGGTGGGTGGCGTGCAATGAAATCGGTCACTGAATTGTACGATATCGTTATACTTGGAAGGAGGGTTGGTTCTTTGTAGAACTATTTCACTGAAGCCACCGGCATCATGTTTAATTTGAAAGGATTGAAAACCCACATAGACCATCATCTGCCTGCCATCGTTCCCCACAAACCAAACAGAATACAGATGATACAAATCCCCTGGTTTACTGAGTCTTGGGTGGATACTGTTTACTCTTTACTCACATTTATTACAAAAGGATGAGTGGAAAATGTTCCAGGAAAAGCTCAACGTAAGAAATGGCTGCTTTAATCAGTGACACGTCTGGACTAATGGCTCTGTATTATTGTTTGCATCCAACTGTTTGACGGCAGGTTAAGAAAGCTTTCTTTGCGCTGGTGGCCAATGGCGTGCGAGCAGCCCCACTGTGGGACACGGAGAAGCAGAGCTTTGTGGGTAAGCAGCCGGGATTTCCTCTTATAATAGGAGAGCCTGGTTGGAGGGCTTGCCTTCTTCACGGAAACCTCAAGAAATGAGGAGACGATAAATACTTAAATCATAAAGCCGATTTTTTTTCAGTCGCACAATGCAGCATAACGTCATTTTCCACAGAGACTAGAAACCGTCGTTTTTTTAAAGGCATGACGCAATATGCAGACATGATTCTGGTGAACCGGGCACACTGTTGTTCTTCTTGGGACAATAAAAGCCTAAAACGAGTCTCCGTACACCACTGAATAGCGTTGGGCACATCTCTCTCACAATGCAATCCCAGGTTGATGAGTGCATCATAACTCCATGTGCTGTCCCTTTTGTTCGCAGGGATGTTGACGATCACAGATTTCATCATCATCCTACACCGATACTACAAATCACCCATGGTAGGTCGCCCTGCGGCTTTCCCCCCCCCACCCCCCCGGACGACTCGGTCCTGCTTTTACGGTGCTTACCGGCGCCTTCTGCTTTTGTGTCTTCAGGTGCAAATCTACGAGTTGGAGGAACATAAGCTGGAGACGTGGAGAGGTGGGTGGATCCTCTGTGGTTTTAATGTTGGAGATGTTGAGCTGAACAGACGGGATAACATTTCCCATGTTCCCATTCAACTTTCTTTTGAAACACCTTTTCCTTCCCTCACAGAGGTGTATCTACAAGCGACATTCAAGCCCCTGGTGAATATATCACCTGATGCAAGGTACAATGTTTGACCATGAATTAGTAATGGCACATTGTGTTGAGGAAGAGAACTTTCCAGTGCATTGTATTATTGTGTGTGTGTGTGTGTGTGTGTGAGACGGTGTACCAAGGCTTGCGTGCACACACACACACACACACACACACACACACACACACACATACACACACACACACACACACACACACACACACACACACACACACACACACACACACACACACACACACACACACACACACACACACACACACACACTGTAATCCCTGTCTGTAAACCCATTTGTTTGCTGTCTCTATCTGCAGCCTGTTTGACGCAGTGTACACCCTCATCAAAAACAAAATTCACCGGTTGCCTGTCATCGACCCTGTCACAGGGAATGCACTTTACATCCTCACGCACAAGAGGATTCTCAAGTTCCTCCAGCTCTTTGTGAGTCCCACGCCGCCCATCCACCTTTGTGTTATCGCCTTCCCTTACATGCTTCTCCATCTGCCTTGGATGCATACACTGGACATCTGTTTCCATCTATGTATTGCCCCCTAGTGGCCAGACGCTCCAACAGTCTCTGAAAGGTGTGTGTGTGTGTGTGTGTGTGTGTGTGTGTGTGTGTGTGTGTGTGTGTGTGTGTGTGTGTGTGTGTGTGTGTGTGTGTGTGTGTGTGTGTGTGTGTGTGTGTGTGTGTGTGTGTGTGTGTGTGTGTGTGTGTGTGTGTCCCTCCCTCCCACTCGCCCAGGTGTGTGAAATGCCAAAGCCAGCGTTCATGAAGCAGACGCTGGGGGAGCTGGGCATCGGCACGTACAACCAGATCGCCTTCATCCACCCGGACACGCCCATCATCAAAGCCCTCAACATCTTCGTGGAGCGGAGGGTGTCTGCGCTGCCCGTGGTGGACGAGAGCGGTAGGGACGCATCCCACTGTGAGGCTCTGCACCGGTCTCTCTGGGGGACAACGCAATGCTGACGTCTCATGTTGTTCTCTCCTCACAGGCAAGGTGGTGGATATTTACTCCAAGTTTGACGTCATCGTAAGTTCGGCCATTTTGTTTTCAATGCACACACCCCCCCCCCCCCCCCCAAGCTGTTGGTGTAACCAATGAGTGCCGAGGCGATCAGTCTCACAATAAGATGGATGTTTTTTTTGTTCAACGGAAAATCGATGATGTTTACAGCTCGTGAAATACACATATTTTAGCTTTTTTCTTTCAGATTATAAAATAACTTTATAACCTTTTTTCTTGGCCACTCATTTGACAAAAGCATACACTTAATTTAAGGCTTGTGGTGGACATTTTCCACGTATTATGACACGTTATAGACTAAATATTGAATGTGAATAATAATCGATGGATTAATCTACAATGAAAGCCATTGTGTACAACAGAAGCCATCTTGAACTGAAGCATCCTCCTGGTCTCCTACTAGCTGAGCTTGCTCCTAAGTGCTGCGCCCCCTGTTGGCCGTTTTTCAGAACTTGGCGGCGGAGAAGACGTACAACAACCTGGACATCACGGTGACCCAGGCGCTGAAGCACCGCTCGCAGTACTTTGAGGGAGTCATGAAGTGCCACAAGCTGGAGACCCTGGAGACCATTGTGGACCGCATAGTGAAGGCTGAAGTAGGCACTCACTCACTCACTCAATACAATTACACTTTAGCACGCACCAATGGTTTCTAATTTAGTTTATGGTCGTAATTTGAAAAAAAGCTCTATAACACTTGCGCAAAAGCCTGGTACCTTTTAAGCCTGGACATTTGGACATTTCTGCGTTCCAAAGCTTTTCAATATTTTATGATTGGATCCGAAATATTTGCGGAAAATCTTGGACAACATTAGAACAGTTTATTGAGGCCTGGACATTTGGACATTTCTGCGTTCAAAAGCTTTTCAATATTTTATGATTGGATCCGAAATATTTGCGGAAAATCTTGGACAACATTAGAACAGTTTATTGAGACCTGAGGCAAGGGGTTGAGTTACTTACTGGGAATTCAGTTGTTAGCCACTACAACATCCTGCCCCAAGGATCTAGTCCATTTGTTGTTACACAGCTAGTTAACCCTCTGAGTACTTTTGTCTTACCTTACTTTACCGGAGCATTGTTATTATCAGCCTTCATGGCCACTTTGTGTCACCCTAAAAATGTGTGTGTGTGTGTGTGTGTGTGTGTGTCCCTGTGTGCATGTCCGTCCGTCCTCCAGGTCCATCGTCTGGTGGTGGTGGACGAGCGCTCCAGCATCGAGGGGATCATCTCCCTGTCGGACATCCTGCAGGCCCTGGTGCTCAGTCCCGCAGGTATAGACGCCCAGCAGCACTGAAGCCCTCCGCCCCTCTCCCCTCCTCATCCACCCCTCATCCACCCCAACACAGCGACCGCGCCCACCCTTCTGTCTCCTGCCGGGGGCTCCAACTCCCTCTCTACCCACCCCCAACCCCACCCAACCCACCCCCCCACCCCCCCCCCCCCTGCCCCTGTGACCCAACCTCAGGTAGGACGACACACGCACGTAAACGCCGGCGTTGGATGGCATGTCCCCCGTTAAGGGCTGTGTGCAGCGAGGGCGTCTGATAGGCTGACAGCAGTTCCTCGTTGATGTCTGCTTCTACTAAGGCAGGCTGCGGACGTGAAGGGCAGACGCTCAAGCTACTAACCCGACTGCGTTAGAAGCACGAGGAAGGGGCGAGTAGGTAGAAACACAGAGTAGAGCGCGTACCGTCACGGCTCAGTGCTGATCGCAGCGACCCCGGGTTCGATTCCTGCACCTAGTCTATGCTGCATGTCCTCCCCCCCTCTCTCTCCCATACCAACCGGTCTATCTGACTCTCTAATAAAGCATAGAAATGCAGAAATAATTCTTAGAAAAGGGAAAAAAGAAACGCAAGTCATTTCTCAAGCCAGATAATAAAATCCACAATGATGAAATGACAACATGCGGTGACGCATCATAAAATCAATGAGCGGATGTTATTGCGCTGACCGATGTTTACGGGGTCGGTCCGAGACGCAAGCGAGCAAACACGCGCCTGTAATGTGAGCGGGGGAAAGTGTAGAGCCGGCTCATCAGTGAGTGCTTCTTCCTTAGTGAGGGATTTTAAGCGCACGGTTGTATCATGGGATCCATGCTTTATAAACTAACACCCTGCATCGCCCTAAACATCTGCTTTGGGATCAATACTCATAGATTAGTTACTGGGTAACGTAACTCAGAGATGAGGTATTTGATCGGTATTCTCTGATGAGTTAATGTGTAACTTATCTAAGAGGCGAGGACATAGTTAATATTAATTGTGTGTGTGTGTGCTTTGGGCCTGATTGTTTAACAAGGTCCGCATTGGGTCATCATGATTGCCACTGACCTTCCAGCTACTGACCTTGTAATATTGGATTGGTATGGTTAGGAATTTTACATCAAAGAGGAGTTTCCCTGCACCTAGGACAGGGTTTTGGCAGTGAGTCCATCGGGCTGCAGTCTGACCAGCATTTCCCTAGCCTTTTATCCCTGCTAAGATATGCATTGGCAAGGGTGATTTATGTGTGCTGCCCTTCTTAACACTTACTGCCTGGATATTGCACATCTTCACCTCATCCCTCCACCCTCTCCCCCCCTCCCAGACGCTTCCAGAGAAGAGAAGCTTGCAGAGTGAGAAGACGAGAGTGAGAGAGAGAAGAGAGACGAGAGCGAGAGAGAAGAGAAAGACGAAAGAGAAGAGAAAGACGAGAGAGTGAAGCTTGCCGAGTGAGAAGACGAGAGAGCGAGAGAGAGAGATGAGAAGAGAGAGAAAAGAGAGAGAGACGAGAAAAAAGCGACGAGAGATAAGCGAGAGAAGAAGCACCCGAACAGGATATTTTGGAGGGAGCAGCAAGTTTTATTTTTTTATTTTTTCAATCGAAACGGCCGAGGACTCGTAGCGGCCGGGCTCCTAGGGGCCTCCCCCATCGGCCCCGGACTGATGCACTATATAAAGGCTTGGATACCAAAGAGCTTGGAGGGCCCCCGCACTGGAGGACCAGGGGCTGCCCCCCCCCCCGATTCACCCCCTGTTGTTTGTGGTGTTATTCTCCTTCTTCCTGTTAGGGTGTGTGTTTTGTTTTTGTTTTTTGGACACTGAACACACGCGCACACCGCTAACGCACACACACACACACACTGTGGGTGGATAAACAAACACTGCGGCTGCGTGCGCGGGGAGAGGGGCGGGTTGCGTCACGGGGATAAGCGTGGCCGTAATGCTTCACGCTTGCCAGGGTTCAGGGTCATGTGGAGGTTTGTGTGCTTGTGTTTCTGTGCCCTCCCTCCTTTCCAAACTATCTTCGCTGTGCCATGTCCCGTTTGCTCACAGTCAGCCTGCATAGCGCCGACCTCGGGTTGGATGGATATCCTTACTCAAGTTTGGAGGTTGTTGAGGTTCATAGGCCCAAGAACAGCGTTAAGGATATCAGTATAAGCATACACCCGCCATTTTATCCGCCCTGCTGTTAGAACCAATAAGGAGAACATTCCTCCATTGAGTCAATCTCTCGCACTGACAAGACAACTGAAGGTAATTAGATCACAATGTTATTTTTTACGCATCATAAATGCATTTCCGAAAGGAGATTGTTTGTTGAATACCGAAAGAAGTGGAAGTCAGGCACTGAAAACAAACTTCAAAGCTCTGGTGTCACTCGAAATATTAATGACGAATAACACAATTCGGGTCAACACAAGTGGTGTAGTAACTCACCACAGAAGTTACAGCCACAACCTCTAAAAGTATTCTGAACACGCCTTCGAGTTCATAGTTACTATCTACTGCAACCTACAAAACAGAAACCCAAAGAATGCACCTTGAAATAGTTTAGTGGCAAGGTGAACACCCAGAGAAGAACTGAATGTAAAGATCTTTATCCCACACACAAGGCGGGTGAGATGATTTGTCTGTGTTTGAGGTGTTGGAATGGCTGCAACCCCTCCCTCGCCGAACCTGACAATGGTTCTGAATCACCGCCTGTTCTCGGTCCTGTTTCTGTCCTTTCTGAATGTGTGTGTGGGTCATTGTTACCTGATTGTTACTCTAATCACATGCAAAAACAATATGGCCTCTCGTACCCCCTAGCCTGGACAGTTACTCATCTGTCGTTCACTGTAAATAAAGGGGTTTTCAGAAGACATATCAGAGAAAGCTTTATTTTTATTGAATGTGTATTGAAAAAAAAAAAGAATGTGGGAAGAAAGTGCAGTTTTACTGTTATTTTTGTAAATAATTTTGTGACAATATGTTTAAAACGTTTGTATTGGATACATATGTACTGTACATGTGCAAGCATGATAAATTACACTTCAACAGTTATGAATAGGTTTTTATTTTCTTCCCGTTTTTGATTGACTTTTTTTGTATCTTTCTGGTTGGAGAGAAATAAATGGCCACTGAATGTAGTGTGTGTGTGTGTGTGTGTGTGTGTGTGTGTGTGTGTGTGTGTGTGTGTGTGTGTGTGTGTGTGTGTGTGTGTGTGTGTGTGTGTGTGTGTGTGTGTGTGTGTGTGTGTGTGTGTGTGTGTGTGTGTGCGCGCGCTTCACACATCAACGGTTAATTTGAATATGCGTTGAGAAAAAACAGTTCGTGGAACTTCACTAAACAATGAAACGTAATGTTTTGTATCACATGCGACTCAGGGCCCGAGGATGGGTTGACCTCAGAATCAGATTTTGTATTAATGTATCCTCACAGTGAATTAACTACATGGCCCTTAGTCAGAATCCTGAAACACTGTCGGTTTGGGAACATTACAGCCTGTAGTTATTTAAAGCCCTGTCACCACATCACACAGTGATCGATTACGATGAATAAATCTGCCTAGTACCAACAACAGCTGCTACACTTTGAAACGCTCAAAAAGCAGGACGCTACTAGTACCGTGTTCAAAGATAACTACTGAAGGCCACTTGTTCAATTGCGTAGGTAATTGTTTTACATACGTAAATTGCGTTGAATCATTTAAAAACATATTTTAGTTTTCTTGCACTGTAGGTTATAGCCCAGTTGTGAGCTGTGTTCTGTGTTGATTGGTTTGGGAATAACTCTTTCTTCCTGTTTTCTCCTATTAACTAACGAAATAAGAAGGTTCTCTGACAGGATGTCCTGATGACGCCTTCGGGGAGGTGGGGGAGTGAGACGGGACAGCGAGCCGCCACAAGGGGCCACTGTAGTACACAACAGGCCCTTGGGGGTCCCCACCTAAAATGAGATGCAATGTGAGGCTGCCAGAAATAAATCCCACGCCATTAATATTCCCATTGTCTTCGGTAATACATTGATAGAATAGATTTATATTTGGATTATACTTTTTCAAATCTTTTGAGGAAGTGGCTGCTCTGCTGGAAGTATATTTTAGTAGAGTAGAGTTTGAAACGAGGTAGACAATCTGATGGACTGCCAAATGAGGGGTAAAGCCCGGACTAGACTCGCCCCAGACAATCCGCTTTGATCTCCCAATCTCCCCGGATAGCCGTAGCGGGGGGACTCCTCCTACACCTGGTAGTCCTACAACGGGAGAAAAGCTTTACCACAGCTCTCTGAACCCGTTCACTACAGCGACGACTAGCTCCTGTCTTCCTAGCGCTACACACACACACACACACACACACACACACACACACACACACACACACACACACACACACACACACACACACACACACACACACACACACACACACACACTAATTATCTCTATCCGTTTGTCTTTACCCCAAATCTCTATCCGTCTCTCCATTCTTAGTCGATCTTGCCCTCTCTCTCTCTCTCTCTCTCTCTCTCTCTCTCTCTCTCTCTCTCTCTCTCTCTCTCTCTCTCTCAGACACACACACACAGTCACACCGGACCTTATTTATTTATTTTTAAAAACGAGGTTCTAGCAAGTGATTTAAAATTCCCCTTCTTCGGAGCGTGTCATGCATTTTAAATGCCCGGTGAGCGCGTGAGCAGAGCTTGTCAGTTCAACATGAACTTCTTCCCTTCCTACTGCCTCCCCCCTCTCCCTCTCTCATACCCCTTTGGGATATAGCCCCACTAACCCCACCAAAACCACTTTCTTTCACTTTCTATTCCCTAATTTTCCTCACACCAACCTCTCTCCCTCGCTCTTTCAACATTAGTTTTACCACATCATGCTTTTCACAAATTCGCCGAGGCGTCTGGGCGAGCGGCAGCCTTTGAAGAGGAGTGCGATCAGAGCGGGGGGGGGGTGCAAGGAACCTCTGGCCTCGGGGCGTGGGGGTACATTATTTTTTATTTTTTTTTACACTGGTTGTGTTTAGCGGCACTGAGCCAAGAAGGGAGGCTGACACAAGTGCGAGGTTTGGGGACAGCTTTGAAGTCGGGTGTGTGTGTGTGTGTGTGTGTGTGTGTGTGTGTGTGTGTGTGTGTGTGTGTGTGTGTGTGTGTGTGTGTGTGTGTGTGTGTGTGTGTGTGTGTGTGTGTGTGTGTGTGTGTGTGCTGGCTTCTTTTTTTTTTGTTTTGGGTTTGTGTGTGTGGGTTGTGTATGAAGCATTGTGGTCTTTTTTATAACATCAACAGTACTTTCGAGGACAGGTCCAAAAGAGAATTGAAAAAAGAACACTGTCTCTTTCTCTGAGTGTGTGTGTGTCTCTTTCACTTTATCTCTCTTTCTCTCTCTCTGTCGTTCTCCCTTTCTGTCGAATCTTGGCTGAAAATATGCATTCAGACAAACACAACAAGAAAGATGCACTCCCAGACGTGGCTAGACTGCTGGAGAAATGAGGTTTATTAGGAACAATATGATCCCGCTAGCTTATTGTGTATATAGCAGTAAACGACAGAATCACAACTCACTTTTTCGTTCTTGTTAAGTGCTACAGGTTTAGGAGAGTATATACATTAAACAGTATAGCGACCGGGTGCCTACATTCATATATGCACAGAGAATAGGAAATATTACGTTTTTTATATATATATATATATATATATATATATATATATATATATTGCTGTCACACCATTGTGTTCACACAGGAAACTTTGGGTTACTTTTTTAACATGACACATCAGTTGGGATCTCTATGTGACGTTTGGGTTGAGAGACCATTTTTAATTCTGCGTTCTCTGTATTTTACAGTACTGTACTGTTCAGTGCTGTAAGCCAAATGATTGGATCATGGGTTGACAAAGGTCAGCTGATATAGAACACTTAGGATCAGACAAAGGTTGCAAAAGGGTGCTTCTTCCCAACGTGAATAAAAGGATACACCATGTTTTCCTCTTTAAGCTACATGTTATAATAGTAATAAAAAAAGAGTAATACAAGTTAGCTTTGGTTTCAGGATTTTTCTAGAACTATTCTGTTAACTGTGGCAGTTCAAAAGCTGTAATAAGTCAAAAGTCATTCGGGTTTAGCAGTCATAAGCTGATATTTGCACAATACGGAGATTCACTTCTTTTTTTTTAACGTTTTTTATCGTACAGCAGCCGGAAAATGACAGTGTGATTCCATGAAATAAAAATATTGATTTGAACAAAGAATTGTTTAAGTTTTCTGTACCTCTACAAAACTCTTGTTGCTTTAGTATCATCTTCTACCCTACTCATGTATAAATATTGTTAAACAAGTGTAATTATTATTCCCGTGAAGACCACCAATTTTCCACCAAATGTGAAGTTTAGTATTCAATGAGAAAGAGAGAGTGAGAAAGAGAGACATTTTGCTTTTCCATGACAGTATGAAAAAGTCGTACAAACAAACTGGGATTTGTAATCAAAGCCTTCCTGAATTCATAACTGTAATGCAAGAACCACGGTCGATACAAACTGCCCGGAAATGATGAATCAATGTCTCGTTGTGCGGGCCTGATGACACCGCAACTTGGCAGAGGGGACAATCTCAGGTTCCAATATCCAAGGCCCTGGGGCAGACGGGCGATGCACAGATGAGATCTTTGTGTGCGGGCTTCGACACTTACAGTTATTGGTGACCTAGAAATCCATGCTTAAGTTTATTTTTTTCCTCTTTTTTTTATTTTTTCTTCTTTCTTTACAATCCATTGTCCTTCTCTGTGTGGGAACAGTTTGGAACAGTCCTGAAGAAGGCTGTGTTGTACTTCTTTGTTTGCTTAGGGGGGGGGGGGGGAGGGACAACCAACGTCTTCAGAGCCCGATGGGACAGGGGGGGACGGTGGGGGGGGGGGGGGGGGTTGGCGGCGCACATCTTGACCGTCCCAGCACAGCTCGTTTACGGCCGTGGCTGACGAGTCTTACCACATGCGGACGAGATAAACACAAACAGGAAAATGAAAAGTGGGGCAGAAAAATAAATAACTTGGCCGACCGCGGCGGAACAAACACAGGGGGTTCTGTGGGAGAGAGTCCAGATTGGGAGGAAAGCGCTTTGTCACCGGATAAGGGTTAACCACCACTTCCACACTTGGTCAGCATGGTAAGAATTTCCTTTGTCCTTCAACGTGGGGCAGAGGGGAAGGCCTCTTGCTCCTCAACCAGGGGGGGCGGACGTTGGAGGAGAGGAGTGGAGAGGGGAGGAAGGAAAGGAGGGAGGACTCTGTGAGCAGCCCCGTCAAACACACAACCCATCCTCTCCTCTCCTCTCTCCTCCATTTCTGCGGCTTTGATCAGCTCCTCGTCTCCTCGCGCTCTGCCAAACGCGGTTATTCACTGATCTCCACTCCGGCGTCCTACTCGGTTTGGCCATGTCTCTCCGTTTCTTCAAAGACGGCGGCGTTTCGTGGTGAGTTAGCCCCGCGTTCTCTCCCCCTGTCAGAACCCATTCCCCTCCACCGGGCTGCACATCGTGAAGCTCCGAGCTCCCCAGTATAAATGTCTTTGGGCCAACCATTCCCCTCCACCCTTTCCTCCTCCATCGTCTCCTCCTCAAACCTCTTTGAATCGAAAAGTTCTTTGCTACTTTGCCCAACCCCCCCCCCCCCCCGCTACAGGAAATGAAATTAAACTGATCACACCGTCATCATCAATAATCGATAATCGAAGCAGCCTTTTTTTTTTTTCTCTAAAAGTTTGAAAGCTGAGTCC
>NC_082389.1:5931897-5951681 GCF_031168955.1 Gadus macrocephalus
GTGTGTGTGTGTGTGTGTGTGTGTGTGTGTGTGTGTGTGTGTGGGAACAGGGTCAGGTGGTCATCATGAGACCGGGTCGTGCTGCTCCACTGTGCGCTCCAGTGCTCAGGAGGCCTCCCACAGGCGCGCACGTGACCCGGACATGGGAACACGTGAGTGGTGTGGAAAACACTCTGAACTGTCTCACTTTCACTCTGACCGTCTCTCTCTCGCTCTCTCTCTCGTTCGCCTTCTCTTTCTTTCTCCGTCCACTTTCTCTCCCCCCTGCCCTATCGGCATCCACTCGCGTTTCACTCTCACCCCCGATGCTGGAAAACGGATCAGGATTTGTTTAATTGGATTCACGGGGATAGTGTGAACATCAACTCCTCATCGGACAGCACGCCTCTCCAAGAAGACCTGCATGCAGTCGTCCGCTGGGAAAACGGCAACAACATGGAATTGAATGAAGGCCAATTTCAATTTTTGCACCAGGGTAAAAAACAGTATCTGAAGCAACCCTACACCCTACATCTGGGAAATCCATCTCCTCAGAAGACGTTGGTGTGTACGTCGATAAGGATCTGCGATGGCGCCAACACATCGCCAAAAAGTCCGCCGAAGCCTCTGGTAAAGCTGGCTGGTACGGAGGACTTTCTCCACCAGGGATAGAGAGACTATGATGCTGCTCTACAAGACTTACGCCCGCTCCATCATCATGTATCGCTGTGCTATCTGGTCACCGCACCTGCTGTGCGACATCATCATGGTTGATTCCGTCCAACGCTCATTCACCACCAAAATAGCAGGCTACACAAACCTCCGCTACTGGGATCGACCCAAGCGACTCGACCTCTACTCCTTGCAGCGTCGCCGCCAGAGATACATCGTGATTCTCGCCTGGAAGATCTACTACGGTGTGATCCCCAACAATGTCAACATCGTCTTCCGACATTCTCGAAGACGGGGTGTTGTATGTCGCCGACCTCTCGGCAGCTCCAAGTACAGCAGCTTCGACACAGTGAGATTCCATTCTTTCTCATCTACAGCTTCTGCACTGTACAATGCTGTTCCACCTGACATCAAGTCGATCCCAAACCTGAACAAGTTCAAGGCAGCACTTGATAGCTTTCTCCATTAGTTTCCCGACACTCCTCCTACCCCTGGCTACACTGGGGAAAACGGAAATTCTCTGTTGGAGTGGGCTGATAGCAAGAGTCAATCATTTCCTATCTACGAGAACGGTGGCGGTGAAGATACACGATATCTTGGCCTGGGCGATCCAGCTCGAAACCTTCCCTAGGTACCCTAGATATAGCTTGTGACCTCTGTGTTTTAGGTCTGTGTGGAAATAGCTTTGGTGGTTCCACTCCCCCCCCCCCCCCCCCCCCCCCTGCTACTGAAAGCTACTGGTACTTATTGACGTGCAACTGAGTTCACTGTAACTTGCATTGGATCAAACCATCTGCCATGCAGCAGAAAAGTAAAAAAAAAAGTAGAACAAGGGGGAAATCGGGCAGATGGCAAAAACATCCATTGGGGAGAATTGAAAAAAAGTAGGAAACCATTGGCAATCACATTGTGTTAACAAAATACTTCTTGAATCCTCCACAGCCCCCGACTCAGACCTTCACCTGAACATCTGCCATCTGCCGCAGGTGAAGGACTCGGCCACCTAGCCAAGGTTATCTTCTCTACGGTATTTCAACACTACGCCATTCAAGAGGACTTTGTGTAAACCAACCTTCACTTTTAATAGCTTTTTGAATAGAAGCCCCTGCAGAACAGTCGTTATAAGCCTAGAAACCAATATCAGGAGAAGAAATACAAAACAACATCAGTAACTCTTCCTCCCCATTCCTGCATTCTTACATCACCACACCATAAACCCCTTGGAGACACGGAGAGAGACCGGTTTTATAGTACCAAAATGAAAGACGAACGAAAGTCGTAGAAGAGTCAAGATCACACCGAGACAGAGAGAGAGAAAGGTTTTACAGTACACAAATAAAGAATGAAAGAATACCAAGAAGTAATAGAAGAAAAGACAGGAGAAACCCATGGAGACAGAGATATGGAAATGTTTTACAGTGTACAGATAAAGAACGAAAGAAAATAATCAGTAGTAGAAGAAGAGATGGGAGGACCCCAAGGAGACAGAGATAGAGAAAGGTTTTACAGTGTGCAAGTAAAGACCGAAAGAAGAGAATCAGTAGAAGAAGAGATGGGAGCGGCCAACAGAGACGGAGACAGAGGTTGAACAGTGTACAAATATCAAACGAAGAAGAAGAGACGAAAGGATCCCACGCTTATCCACCGTGCGATGGCCTCTTGTTTTCCCAGTCTGTCATGGTTACCGAGTATGGAAGCCTTGCATTTGCCTTTTTGCCCCAGCGGGAGTGAGAGTCCCGGGCTCTGATTTGTCGGTCACACCGAGTGGCAGTGTTTATCCTCCGTGGAAGGGCATTGACTGTGTAAACTATTCTGGTCTGGACTGGGAATGACCCGGTTCGTCCCTAAAGGGCAGGACATTCCTAGCATTGGCCGATCTCTCAGCATGTGCCCTGGCCGCTGTAGATGATCCTTGGCCTTTTGACGCAGGAAATAAGGACTCATTTCTCTGAGCTATAAACCATCCGAGGGGTGCTTTGGCATGAAACTGTTTGAAAAGGAAAAAATGATTAGATGATGAACTCTGTTGAGGGACATTTCTGTGGGGTAATTACAGGCAACAAGAGAGCTCCTCCATTCACACACAGGGAGAGAGAGAGAGGGAGAGGAGAGGGAGAGAAAGGGATGTGGGTTAAAGTTCAACCACTAATTAAAGTCGCTGTTGTGGCTTCAGTGTTGTTCTCGCCAAGGAGCTGAGCCTCCTTCCGCCTCCAATCTCCTCCTTGTTCCCCCAGAGCAAGGCTGTATGTTGTATTGTACATACAGCCAGTCACCGCCCCACTCGTTTGATGGCTAACTGCGGTTCACAGATAGGCCTGGACTTTAATTAAACTCAGTATTATACCCCCACTCCAAAGTGACTGGGAAAAGTATTAGATAGCGTCATAGTAATGGAATCCATATTTTTTTCTTTGCTCTCCCTTCCTTCCATCAAAGCAACCATCTGCAATCCTCTGCCCACATAAGGCATTCCTTTCTCCCTAATAACTAATTTATAACTTTCTTCCTTTCTTTCCTCCTTGCCCTCCTTCTACCCATCCTTTATTCCTCCCCTTCTTCCCCTCTGTCCTCATCGATTCTGAAGCAACCCGTCTGCAACCCTGCTCATTCCTAATTTTTATCTTTCTCCCTTCCTTCCTAGCTTTCATCAACGCGTCCATCTTTCGTTCCCCGTCTTTCCCTCTGTCACTATCGATCGGAAGTAGCTCACGGGAAATCGTTTCGCACACGGCTAGCATCCTCTCGCAGACACAATAGGCTGCAGACGTTTGAGCAAGCGCGGCGGTAGCAGAAGCCCCTTCAGCGGGCCTTGAAGGTCGCATTTTGCCCCCGTGCCTCTGGGGGGGTCGTCCATCGACCCCCCCCCCACCCGCAAAAAAACGATGACGGAGGTGTTTGCGGCGACGCGGGTGAGGCTGTGAATCCCCCTGGTGTCAGCATCACGGCCGGGGTTCAGTTGGGTTCAGTAGCTTTGAACACCGATGCAGTCCACCGGATTACACTGACTCCGTGTTCCAAAAACCAACAAACACAACAACAACAACGACGACAAAAAAATACGACAACAGCCCCTTAGCGTACTGGGAGACAATGGGAGCTAACGGCTACGTCAACAAGACAATAGAAGCTACAGCTAATATCCAAAAGCTAGAAATTGTTGCCGACGGCAGACTTTCCCCGATGGGGATTATGTGTTGGGATCATTATGGATTTCATAGAGTAGTCTAGCGCGACACTATCTGAAATATGTACACTCGTGTGAAACATGAGTGAAACTCCCAGGACTCCGTCTGCTGAGTACAACAATATGTCCGTGCCGCTAGTGATTTTATTCCCCTCCATATGCTCCCTTCGCCCGGCAAAATGCCTGGATTTGAGGCGTCTTCGGTTTCGTCTGCGACGGAATTAACATTTATCAGCAAAATGGCTGAACAGACACCTAGGTTTTGGCGGGGGGGGTGGAGTTTGCTTTGTTGTCATCGTCTGCCCATTTCTCCGACTTAATAATCTCAACGCTGAACAGACGGCCAGACATGGCATTGCGTTGAATAATGTTATAGATAATACAGGAGGTTCCATAATTATTTAAAAGGCCTCAGCGGGAACGATGGCGTGTTGACAAAACAGGACGCGCTCCCGCGGGCGCACGGGCCTACTGGAGCAGAACGAGCCGCCTGATGGCTATAAATCAAGTACACACACACACACACACACACACACACACACACACACACACACACACACACACACACACACACACACACACACACACACACACACACACACACACACACACACACACACACTTCTGAACACACACACATTCATAAACACACACTCACACACGTCTCAACTCACACCCATTCACATACATGTAAACACACATACACACACGCTAAACACACACACATTCACATACACACACACACACGCACTTCTAAACACACACACATTCACATATACACGCACACATAAACACACAAATACACATATTCACACGCACGCACGCACGCACGCACGCACACACACACACAGACACACACGCGTCTCAACACAGACACAGACACAAACAAACACACACACCCATCACAGTCAGTCAATATATCATTCATTAAACTCCATTGTCTTATATCTCTCACCTGCATACACTAGATTTAGGTAAAAATCAACATATTTTTGCCATTTTGTGTGTGTACTTCTCTGTGAATGTCTATGTAAGCCTAGCAGGGCTTTCATCTTGGCTGAGTGAATGGATTATATTCAGCACCTTTGATCCAACACTAAAAAAAAAGGTGACCTTGCCGGCCCAGGGGAGGGAGACGGAGGGGAGCTCTGAAACCACCATCGGAGAACGCTGACAGCATCTCCCTCCCTACCTCTTCATCCTCCTCCTCATCCTCCACCTCTTCCTCCTCCTCCTCCGTCTCCCGGCCCATTCGGGGACACACAGTGTGTACGTGTCTCTGTGAAGCTCCCATCACTCTGTACCTTCAACAAGCAGTCACAGCGGGACTGCATAGGGAAGCCAGCAGACTTCAAAGCCGGATCTATAGCGTCTATACGAGAGCCACTGCTCCTCTGACCCTCCCTCACTGACTTGCTTACTCTCTCTATCATACTCTCTCTAGATTCTCCCTTACTATCTCCCTCTTACCTCTTACCTTTACTCTCTCTCTCTCTCTCTCTCTCTCTCTCTCTCTCTCTCTCTCTCTCTCTCTCTTATGCTCTCTATTTTTTACATTCTCTCTCACACGCTCTCTCTCTTGCTCTCTCTCTCTCTTTATTACATTCTCTCACTCCCTCTCACTCCCTGCCACTCCCTCTCTTGCTCTCTCTCCCACTCCCTCTCCCACTTTTTTTTTTTACCAATTCTCACTCTCTCTCTCTCTCTTTATTACATTATATCACTCTCTCTCACTCCCTCTCTCTTGCTCTCTCTCTTGCAATCTCTCTCACTCTCGCTCCCTCTTTCTTTCACTTCTCCCTCACTCTCTCTCTTGCTCTCTCTCTCTTAATTACATTCTCTCTCCCTCTTTCTTACTGTCTTTCTCTCTCTCTCTGTCACAGAAGTCACTACAGACCACATCTTTTCTTCCCACAGTCGTTAAAAATAGACCTTCTTCCGTACGGTTGCTTGACCTTGAAAGCTATTTCTGTCAATGACCTTATCGCGTTGATTCAGAATCCTCCCTATCACAACAGCAATCAATCATAACCGGCATAACTGACCCCCCCCCCCCCCCCCCCCCCACCCCTCTTCCGCCAAACCCATCAGAACCCCCCCGATTACTTCCACTGGAAACGTTTCCGCATGAAGCAGAGGAGACACAACATCGCAGAAGGGGGATGCCTGCATTGTTTGAGGATCCGGTCTTCCAGAGCGAGGAAGAGGCGGGGGCGGAGGGCGGGGGGTGGAGGCTGGGGGTGGAGGCTTGGGGTGGAGAGGAGATTTGACATCAGAGACCATGCCGAGAACGCCTGCCAAGCATCTATTAATGTACACAGGCCCAGTCCCCATGTCCTCGTTCCGGGATCCCCCATCTAATGAAGCCTCTCTCACCCGCTCACGACAGCAGGCATGCACACACGCATCACGCACGGCCGTACGGACACACGCACGTAAATGCACACTGATACAAACACATACTCCACAACACACACACACACACACACAAACACAAACACAAACACATACGCACACACACACACACACACACACACACACACACACACACACACACACACACACACACACACACACACACACACACGTGCACGCACGGTCCGGTCCATTTAAAGCCGCCCAGGCGAGCAGGCAGTATAGTGATGCTGAGTCATCAGCCTCACTTTGGTGATAAGTGGATTTTGCATGTTAGTGTGAGCCTTTGTGTGTGTGTGTGTGTGTGTGTGTGTGTGTGTGTGTGTGGGTGTCTGTTTTTTTCCACAGTGCATCTGTGTGTACGCGTGTCTCTGTGCGCATGTGTTAAAGAATATATTCAACTTGGGCTTTAGCTGCTTTTTCCCAAACAGACGGTGCGTCAGAGCACTGGCATTGAGTATTGACTGCTGCAGTGACGTCTGTTTTGCCACAAGTAATCCACATGCCATCGCCATGGGAACCAAAAACACACACACGCACACGCACTACACCGCCACGCGCACACACATACACAAAAACCCACACACGCGCACACCACCCACATAAGCTCATTCCGCCTTCAGGAAATGTCCCTGTAAATGTTCCAATCCGCATTGCTTTGTATGATAACTAACGGGCCAAGCCCACCAATGAATAATCCATGAGGGCACCGTCTATCAATAAAGTTGTTTTGTCTGTTGCAGGCTTCCTAATCCGTTCCCTTTTGACGAGGCGGGACAATCGACCTCACACTGGAGCCAGCGGCGGAGAGGGAGACGATCCTGGAATAGACGCGATGGTGCCTCTTGATAAAGCTCCAGTTGGGACCGTGGGAAACGTTTCAACCTTCCAGGTGGCCTCTGGGTTTTTCTTGGGGTGGGGGGGGTGGGGGGGGGGGGGGGGTTCACTTCCTGTGACTAGGGCCACTCAAGACCCAAGCCTTAAAAGTCACATTCAACCGACGACCCCTTGAGACCATAACACCGACCGCAGCAGTACCAGTAACACCCTACCCTGCTCCCCGAAATAGACCTGCTAACCAGCTACTGTACTAGGGGGGGCACTCAGGAGAGTGGACAGCCCGAGCCCCGGGGCACACTTCATCCTCGCGGCTGAACGGCGCTGCAGCCCCGAAGCAATTTGTCGTTGGGTTTCTGTGTCAACGTGGGAGGTGTTGTACTTTACAAACACGCATACAAGGGTCTTTGGAATGGGAAGTTTTGGCAAGCCTTTTGGTGGCACACATGTTCGTTTTGCGGCAGTCGACGCAAACAAAAACAGAGAAGTTCTGATCAGGAGTCACTGGTCCGCTTCGTAGTGAAAACATAGCTGCTCTTAGGTCACTTCCTTTGCCAGATGCTTTCATGACATCATGTTCTACTTTGAGACTGTGGGTTCTTTGTGGGCGGGCTGTCCTGGCCAGTGGCCAGCCAAGTCAGCGGCTGTACATTCATTCTAATGGTTTGGTAAAATGCTAGATCAGAACAATCTGCCGATGTTTCGATAGATCTTCACTCTTTTCAGTGTGAATACCTGAAATTCTAAGTGACAAGAAACTTACGACATATTCAACTACGCTTTCGATTTTTCAATGGTAAACGGGTGCGCTTTTTACTGAATCAAAATGAAATCCCTTCCTCCTCATCCCTCTATGGAGTGGTCCCGACGCTGAAGCCTGTAATTCCACACTAGGAGAACATGAATCAGACCAGTGGGGTTAGAAAGCATCGGGGAGATCAAAGCTCGACTGCCACTACATCACATACACTCTCCTCTTTCATGCTGCAGACATCTTGGAGCACGGGTAGCCTATAATAAAAGCTTACCAGTTTTGGCAACAAGACAGTTGAGAAGTTTACATGATTCTGTGCGTGTGTGTGTGTACGTGTGTTCGTGCGTGCTTGTGTGTGTGTGTGTGTGTGTGTGTGTGTGTGTGTGTGTGTGTGCATGGGTGCATCCTTTCTGTGTGTGTGTGTGTGGGTGTGTGTGCACACGTGTGTGTGTGTGTGTGTGTCAGGCCCGGTTTCAGGTTCTGTATAGAGTCCTGTATGCCCATGTTAATGAGAAAAGTCTCGGTGCAGTTCAGGGAGGAGGTGTGCCATCTCGGATGACTACTTATGTCAGTAAAAAACAATAATGTGTTGTAGGAACGGCCCCCACTGCTTTGAAGTGAGTGGCGGGCTGATTTTGTTTTGCTCCCACTCTCACCGTATCTTGTCACAGTCAGCCTACGGTGGTTTTATCTTCTCCACTTATCTTCAACGGGGGAGCAAAGAACTGAGGTTCAAGCAGTCTCATGTGTTGTGGGGAGAGGCAGCTCTCGAGAGCAAAAAAAATTGGAATGTGTGACCAAGTTTCTCTTTTTCTACAGCGATGAGGTCATGGGGGAAGGGGGAAGAAGAAGAAGAAGCAAAAAAACACATATTTCGTAATTCAAACTCAGGACACACACACACACACACACACACACACACACACACACACACACACACACACACACACACACACACACACACACACACACACACACACACACACTGTCCGACTCCCCTTCTATATTTACCAAATCGCGTGCTTCGTCTTGAGAGAAACCAAACAAAACAACAAACACGTCGAAGACCTTCTTAACTATAGTCTTCGGCGTGCAAAAGTTCTCTCCTCCCCTCCACCACACGCCGTCCCCTTCCGCTCGGGTGGGGAGAGTTCATTGACCCCCGTGAGACAACCAGCTGATTTTCCCCTCAGACTGAGGTTCTGAGTGTGGGGTGGGGGGGGGTGCGGTGCGGCGGGGGCGGCCGGGGGAATGTCTGGAATGAGGTTGCTGTTGCGAGACAAACAACTGCACTGTGCTTGGTGGGGCTGAGAGCCCTTCGCATGAGTTGCTCTCAGCCTCGGATAGCTTCACCCCCCTTCTCGAACCGCAAACACCGTGGTGCGGTCTGCAAGCCGGGAAACCGTGGATAATCGCCGTTATGTAATGAAACGGAAAACACGGATCTAGCATCATCTGCTACGTTTACCTTAACATTCAGGGCATTTAGCAGACGCTTTTATCAAAAGCCACTTTTTTTTCGAAGAAAGAGGAACAATATATCGCTGTCGGTACAGTAGGCCTATAGATATTCCTAGAAACGAGTGATAAGCATTTACAATTGCTTGGTTAACCCTTTCCCCGTATACAACATTAGGGTAGCTAGGATAAGATTAAGATACCAAACAATGCCAGTGGTTTTTTTTAAGGGCCAGGACGTACAACATACAATAAGTGCGTAAGAGGAGAGTAAGGGCAGAGAAGAGTTGGTGGGGGTTGAGGGAGGAGGCTATGCAGAGTTCAGGTGAACTCTGAAGTGTGGGTGTCCTCTATGACCTTCTGGGGGTTGGGCTGGGTTTGATTGACAGGTCAGAGCGTTGGCCTTGGCTGTTATACTGCCCAGTTAAGAACTGACGCACCCTCGTCCCTACTGTTCATTCTTTGCAGAAGTGCTTTGTGTATTTCGGGGTTATTCGTGTCTTCTTCTGACTCATAATGACCTTGGGCCTATATCCATAACGTCATGTCATGGTGGGGTACTTTAATAATGGCTCATTGTGGATCTATTTCAAAGACGTGTGGCACATTGTAGATGGGTGACCTTGTGTGTGTGTGTGTGTGTGTGTGTGTGTGTGTGTGTGTGTGTGTGTGTGCACAAGCAATGCCCGGTCCTGATGAAAGATTCTCAATCTTCTATTGTGTTAATTATAGGACTGGGATGTGAACCAGGGACCAGCTTACAGATGGGTTTGGGCCATTCTCTCTCTTCTCAGAGCTATTTGTTATATTTATTAATAATATTGCATCAGAAATATTGTCTTCACAGTGTTGGCCAGCAGCTGACAATGAGATTGTTATTATAATTATTAAGCCCTCACTTGGCGCACGGTTGAGGTTATTTCTTTCTATCCTTACACCCGGTTTTTTCCAGTTCCGTTCAGCTGTTCCTCTCCTTTCCATGCAGCTGATCTCTCAGCTGACAATCAGATGACAGTCAGGTCGGACTCGCTGACGTTTGACCCATTTCTCTAGTCAACTTTACCACCATTAATTTCTCCATGTGCTTCGTTGCTCCTTCTTCTGGTCCCACCGGCTGATGGCAGGATCAAGCTTCCCCGATCCTCTTTTCTATTGATTAGCTTCTTAAGTGCCCGTTGCCCAAACTATATCGATTCGCCCGGGGTAAAATATACACACTTTTGAGTGTTTGTAACCCATAAAGCTCGTCCATTAAACGTCCATTCAGATGAATGAGGAACTTTAACAGTCTAATTACAGCGTGGGTTCGCTTCTTGTGGCTGTATTTATGGATGTAAACCCAGTCTAGACACGTCCCTCACATTTGCTATATTGCACTATAAAGTGGAAATTAGCACCCCAAAAAACAGGACACACAGACAGACATCACACATCACAGAACATAAATAATCCTCATTAAGTCATTAAGACACTAGCGAGTCCCGGCAACGCACAGAGCGTCATTCATTAGCCTCGTGTCAAAAAGCCAAACAAAACAGAACGATCCAAACTAAATCTGTCACGAGAGACATTTCACTGCTCTCCGTGGTTCCGTTTTTTTGCCTTAAAGGCACCCAGTGCAACTTTATGTAAACATTCAATGAAAAATAAACATTAAATTTCTAGTCTTTTTTACACGTAGTAAGTGTCAATAACTCCATACCATTACATATCGACATTCAAGGAGCAAAGATGAGACGTCGTTGTGTGGTGAGAACTGATAGAAAATCGTAAACAACAACAATCGCCGGTGGGGAGAAGCCATTTTTCCATTGACTGGAAGCCTGCTTTATTTATTGTAGGTTACAAAAAATAAAGAAAATGGCGGCATTGTTGTTGTTATCGATTTTGTATCAGTTCTCACCACACAACGACGTCTCATCTTTGCTGCTTAAATGTCGGTATGTAATGGTATGGAGTTATTGAAACTTACTACGTGTAAAAAAGACTAGAAATTGAATGTTTATTTTTAAGCCTCGAAAGTTGCACTGGGTGCCTTTAACCGTCCGTCACTTTGTTGAAGGTAAATATGACAACCAAACAACAATTAAATCCCCTGCGTTCAGCCTCGCAGCCTGTAAAACCCACCCCCACGCCTCCGTCATCGGTGTCAGTCGGTCTCACCGCGGTGGCTGTGTGTCCCCTGCCACAACGTTTGTATGTAGTGTAGGGTTTGTATTGTGTATTGTATTGTGTTGGCAACTATACCATCACGCAGTAGATAAGAAGCCATCACTGGGACACAAAATGGGGTCACGGGCGGCAGAGGGTTTCATTGAAGCCGAGTTGAGGTTGAAAGACCTTTTCCTTCTCCCCAAAAGCAGCAGGCACGCTCGGTAGTAGAAGAGTCTTTCGCTGTGTGAGCTGGCGCCTTTGCTACATCACGGGCTGCTTCTCGCTTCAGAACCAATCAGCCGCCATCAAAGGTGACTCCCAGACATGGGCGGAGGCTTGGGGGGGGGGGGGGGGGGGGGGGGGGGGGGATTTCACGGCTGGAAACTGCATCAGTTGGGCCGTGGCTGCTCACTAAAGAGCGAGCCGTTCTGCGGCGTTTCGGCCGGGATCTATCAATGAGGGCGGGAGGGTGTTCCTTTCAAAGAGAGCCATCATGAATCGGGAGGGGAAGTTCTCGATCGATGCCGCCCAGTGAAAAAATAAAAGATATCTGAGGCACGGGTTGGCCTCACCCTGCATCCACTGATGGCCGAGCAGATCAGATTTCTGGTAGGCTGTTAGTCCCCCTCACCCCCCCTCGTCACCCCGGGGGCTGGGATTAGAACCAGAGTACCAGAACCTGCAGCTCCTTGCAGCTCCTTGCACCTCCATAAATAACACATGAGAGATCTATTTACTATTATCTTAGCCATCATGTTTGGAGGATTTATTTTTTGGGAGACGGGGGAATTGGGGGCCCAGGGCGGGGCTGGGGTGGGCAGAGGAGGATGTACTCAGCATTTCAGGGATTAGCAAATAATGGCATGTTGTTTGTTAATGGCCAGGGCTGCTGCTGGTTGCATAGGGAAATCCCAGAGGGCATAGTAGTGTGTGTGTGTGTGTGTGTGTGTGTGTGTGTGTGTGTGTGTGTGTGTGTGTGTGTGTGTGTGTGTGTGTGTGTGTGTGTGTGTGTGTGTGTGTGTGTGTGTGTGTGTGTGTGTGTGTGTGTGTGTGGTCGTATGGCATAGCTAATAGGAAGCTAGGCACCCCGGGGCCATTCTGCTCTTTGCCACAGCTCACATGTCACCCTGTGACAACACAGCATTATTGATTCACACCACCACATCCGTTTCTGCGTACGTCTCTGTGTGTGTTCGTGTGTGTGTGTTCGTGGGCGTGTGTCTGTGTGGGTGTGTGTGTGTGCTCTAGTCAGCCATTGTGATGGCAGGAGGTAATTGATTCACACCAATACATCCGGTTCAATGTTTGCCTGGCCTTGTGCACATTGTATGTACATAAACTAAAGCCAATGCTGGACAACGCCCCCCCCCGCCCCCCCCTCCCAGCCTGCTTTAGGCTAATGCCGCTGGGGCAGCCATTTACAATTCTAATAACAGAAGTAAAGTTTTAAATTATAAGTTATAAATGTGGAGTCTATTTAAAAGCCTTTGAGGGCTTATCCCGAAATACCCAGAGTTGTTGGAAAAGGGGTAAAAACCATTTAACCTTGCCCTATTTAATATAACATAGATGTTCCAAGGGCTTGCCTAGTGGCAAAGTCAACCGGTGTCTCTGTAGACTCCTTATTATCCACTACAAACGCCACGACCGACAGCGGTGGGGAAACCTCATTTTTTTACCCCCGCCTCCAATTTAATTTGATATATCCCCCAATGTAGACTCAGAGAGGCCAGCGTTTTATGGGGGACAGGGATGAACGGAAACCAAAATAAGGAGATTTGAATAATATGACAATTAGGGAAGCCCATGGGACACGTCGTGGAGGTGCTCCTATATTTAGCCTGCCTCTCGCATGTCCCTGCATTTTTCAGGATCTCTCCTGTTACCTGACACTGAACGGCAGGTCTCGTGGTAATCGCCTGCACATACTGGATGTGTGTGTGTGTGTGTGTGTGTGTGTGTGTGTGTGTGTGTGTGTGTGTGTGGTGTGTGTGTGTGTGTGTGTGTGTGTGTGTGTGTGTGTGTGTGTGTGTGTGTGTGTGTGTGTGTGTGTTTGGTCGGTGCATGTGGTGCGCGTGCGTGCGTGTGTGGATACGTGTGTTACTTGCATGCATGACATGATGCGATCATATATATATTTATATATATACGGATACACGATATGTGTCTGTGCGTCTGTCCGTGTGTCTTTCTGTGTGATTCTCCGTCTGGCTCTCTTTCCCGTCTGTCTGTCCGTGTGTGTGTTTGAGTGTGTGCGTGCGACGTGCGTGCGCGCGTGCATGCCTGTGTGTGCGTGCGTGCTTGTTGGGAGCACACAGGGAGTCCTTGAGGTTTTGTTCTGCGTTTAGCGTCTGAGTTTATGCGGCCCAATGTATTATTTACCGTTGATCTGTTTACCGGAACGTAACGGGCGTTCGAAAACAGGTCCGAGAGCGGCCCCGTTAGCAACACAAAGTAATGAAGGTGCCCAATTACGAAGATGAAATCCACAAAGCATTACAGGGTCACAAATGGGATATTGCTTCCATTAAAAAAAAGACACACACACACAAACACACAGACACACAATGCAGACACACACACACACACACATAGACAGATTAACAATGCAGACAAACACACGTGGACCCACAAAGCAGACACACATACAGATGCACATACAGATGCAAATGCAGACACCGACGCAGACAAAGCCACAGACACACATGTGCCAAACCAGTAGACTTTCAGTCTGCTGTATCGGTTTGTGAACAAAGACTGCAGTAAAGAAGTCAAACAAATCTAAGGAAAATGTCGTCCCTCAGGGAATACAAATGCACCGCACCCCATGTCTGACCACTCAGGAAAGAAACACCCAGCTTGTGTTGATAATTTATCTCCTGTCCGGCAGTCATTCCCAAGGCCCTAGGAGGGAAGACCCAGAAATACACACACAGGACGGGCGTGGGGAGGCTAATGGGACAGGGTTGGCCCACACGCACAAAAACACAGACACACGCACACACACACACAGAGGCACACACACACAGAGGACACACACACACACACACACACACACACACACACAGATGCAGATATAGACACACACACACACATGCACACAATGGAACATGCCTACGCACGCACACACACACACACACACCACACACACACACACACACACACACACACACACACACACACACACACACACACACACACACACACACACACACACACACACACACACACACACACGTCCACACCCTACAGGTTCACGGAGGTGCCATGGGCTAAGAGCTGCAGCCCATAGTAAACAGATGTGTTGTATTGGAACATGAGGTCGGCCCATATCTTTATAACAAGCCGTTATGGTGGTTGTTATTTTCTTTTTTGTCTTTAGTAAATGTCACGTCACCTGATCACATCAAAGGCGAACGTTGTGGGATGTTCCAGTTGGATGACATGAGTGGAATGTTTGATAAAGTGTCAACATCACACCAAAGCGAGGCGTGTCTTGTCAAAGAGCTAAGAAAAACAAGGTTACAGCGGCTGTCCTAAAAATGTGAGCGTGTGTTGTTAACTCTCTGGTATGCAGCCCGAACAATGAATAAAACATTTTGTTGTGGTGTAGTAAGATGGCTGGATTTGAAAAAAATTAAACTTTCCCTCTCCTAATGAAAAGCTAAACGTCTAAAATCCAACATGTGCTTTGTGTTACGGGACGAGTATCCCAAAGACATCAGTAGTTGAGGGGAGCTCCACCCCTCCTCACCACCACCTCCACCCTAAACCACCCAGCCCCGCCTCAGTGGAAAAACAGTATCCAGGGCGAGGAATGGAGCTGAGCTCTGTCGGTCTGTCTGTTTGCCTGACTGACTGGTCTCTCTGGCTGACCGGCCGTCTTGCACGCTGCCTGCCTGCCTGTCTGCTTATCTGACTGGCTGGCTGGCTGGCTGACTGACCGTCTTGCTGGCTGCCTGCCTGTCTGCTTATCTGACTGGCTGGCCTACTGGCTGGCTGGCTGACTGATCGTCTTGCTGGCTGCCTGCCTGTCTGCTTATCTGACTGGCTGGCCGGCTGCTGGCTGGCTGACTGACCGTCTTGCTGGCTGCCTGCCTGTCTGCTTATCTGACTGACTGGCCGGCTGGCCTGGCTGGCTGGCTGGCTGGCTGGGTCACAAGGAAGTCTTTCTGAGACTACATGTGTGCTGGGCGGGCGGGCTGGTGGCAGATGGTGGGGTGACCAGCAGCCTCACCCGGGAGAAGGGGTACAGTAAAGGGGACGCTAGGGGGGAGGGAGGGGTGAGGGAGGGGGTGAGGGAGGGGTGAGGGAGGGGGGTGAGGGAGGGGGGCACGAGGGGGGCGGTTTTGGGCTTGCTCCAGCTCCTCTGATGTTTCACACGCTCCATTAGCAAACTATTGGGCCACAAGCGGGGACATTATGTCCTTCTTGGGAAGGAGGCAAAATTCCAGGAGGTTTTCGGAGCCGGACACGTTTTAGTGCCGTGGACTTTCTGTCCATGTTCTAGCGCCGGAATGCTACACTGAAGCAAAGGGTTTGCATTCCCAACCGAGTTCGCTATAAAGTTTTCATGGGAGGAATAAGTAATCCTTTGCATGTTTGTTTGCATGTCTTTTGTGTGCGTGCGGGATGGGGGTTGGCTGTTTACTTTAGGCTTTAAGCCTGATATTTATTTGTGTACTAGGGCGCTTACGCTGTTACCTCACAGCAAGAAGCAGTGTTTGCCTCTGTGTAGTGTGCATGGCGGCATGCCTCGCGCTCACATCGTGATCTCTCTGTGCACATTGGTTCCCTCGTACCCCCCCCCCCCCCCCCCCCCCCAACACATGCATGTTAGGCTACATGCTAGCTAGGGGAATTGTCGACGGCTTAGGCAGCCCACAGTGAGTATCACCGCGAAGCTCATCAGGAAGACGGACGCTCATTTCCTGGACATTTCCCCATCGCTGCATCACGGCGGACAATTTGATATTTAATAACATTGTAACGTTGCTTGGAAGCTTTAATTAGGCCGGCGTGGAAGAAAGAGAAAAAAAAAACACCACTGTGTGAATTACCAAGCGAGACTCCTCCAAGTATTGTCCCTAAATGTCTCCAACAGATTTCCTGTGGGTTTTATCTTTTTAATGAGAAGTAAATAGGCTGCGAAGCGTCGCGAGGGCTCCTCTTCAACGGCGCTATTACGGGCTGAGGTGGAGCGCTGTCAGCCAGCAGTTGTTCGGGCTCTTTTCATGCGTGGCAGGCATGTCACACACATGGAGATTAATGACTTCCGCACTGTCCCAGATTCACCCCGCCGCCGCCGCCGCCGCCGCCACGGCACGGGGGGGGGGGGAGCCCGGGCGCAGACAGATGCCCACAGCGCCATAGTAACACCCGGAGGTCCCGCCCACTCCAGCGCCCCATTGGGTTTATGAGGTGTCCGTACGGGCCCGGGGCCCATGCAGCTATCCAATGTCTAGGCCGTGTGTGTGTGTGTGTGTGTGTGTGTGTGTGTGTGTGTGTGTGTGTGTGTGTGTGTGTGTGTGTGTGTGTGTGTGTGTGTGTGTGTGTGTGTGTGTGTGTGTGTGTGTGTGTGTGTGTGTGTGTGTGTGTGTGTGTGTGTGTGTGTGTGTGTGTGAGACGCAATCACACGCAAACGCACACATATGCAATCACACGTGTGCACACATACACAGAAAGCAATAGAAAGACACACACACACACACACACACACACACACACACACACACACACACACACACACACACACACACACACACACACACACAGCTGAAAGCACACCTGTCCTGAAACAGGGGCGTGTCTAGGGGGCCACCTAGAAGGGAGCCACATTCTTCAGTTCACCTGATACAGGGCGCCCTCAGCTCTTCAGAGGGAAGCCTTCTCTCAAGGTCTCGATCAAAGCTCGCCCAGGTGTGTTGAGTCAGGCTACCTTTGTCCCTCTCTCCCCCCACGCCCCCTCTCTCCCCCTTTCATTATTTAATTATACACAAAAGCGGCGTGCATAGAAGGCCACACTATCATCACCCACCAAGAATAACAAATAACAAAGAAGCCCAGTGATGCTATATGAGGGTGATGCTGTGAAAGCTGTGAGACCACGCCCCCCCCCCCCGCCCCTTTCCCGCGGGACGTCTCGTGGTCCTCCGCCGTGAACAACATCCCGCCTGAGGTCAGGTGTTCCCGTCAGGTGTGTGTCAGAGCCTCCGGTCACCACCTCCAGCTCCGGCCAATCAGCTGGTGTTTACCGAAGGAACCCGCAAATAGACACAGGTGCGCCGCAGTCGCGCGCGGCGGCGGCGGCGGCGGCGGACGCAGACATAACACGTCGTCCGTGTGCCACGCAATAACTTCCAGCCACAGTCCTCCCCTGGCCCCATCTCTCAAGTGCGCCGTTGTCTTTCAGAGGGGAGAGGAGGAGGAGGGTTGCATGTGCACAGGCGGGGACGGAGCGATGAGAGGGTGGAGGGCTGTGGTGTTTAAGGAGGCTCGGGTAATTACAGCTGAACGGGAGCTGTTTCAAATCAAGGAGATAAACACACACACACACCTACACACACACACACACACACACACAGACGCATGAACACACACGCGCACCTACACACCTAGGTGCATGAACACGCACACAGTCCTGCACACAGACGCATGAACACACACACACACACACACACACACACACACACACACACACACACACACACACACACACACACACACACACACACACACACACACACACACACACACACATGCGTGCGCCTACACACAGACGCAGGGACGCACACACATACACACAGATGGATAATCGCACACACCTGCACACAGACGCATAAACACAAACGCACACAGATGAAAAAACGCACACCCGCCTACGCACATAACGGGCGGTGGGTTATTTCCACACAGAAGCTTACGTTAAAATAAAGGTGTATTTATACTACTGTAATGCTAGACTCAACAACGTCAAGCCCTCCTGTTTTGGGCTCTGATTGTAGGGACAGCGGGTTCCTGGATAAAGCCCAGTTTCCACTCTGCAGTCACATGTCAATACGCCGCAATTAGACTCACCAGCCTCCGCCCCTGTTGTTACAGCGGATTGAAACAACAGATAGTTACACAACGCATACGTTGAGACACACAATTTCTGTGTGAGCAAATACTACAATATATATACTATATATAATGTGTGTGTGTGTGTGTGTGTGTCAATTTATGTCAAATATTGCATCACTTGAACCGTCAATGTAGTCCATGGATAGTGGTGTTGGCAAAAAGAGACAAAGGAAGATACGTAGGCTATGGTCACCTCCATACATTGACCCAGCAATTCCCCAAAAAAACACTGAAGATGGCCCATTATGATAGGACGGACGCCCCTGCCTGTAATCCCCTGGATTAAGCGGCTCTGCTGGGATGTATATGGCCAGGGACATAAGGATCCAGCCGTCTCCAACCAGCTGGAAAACACCCACCAAAGTGACCTACATTGAACAGCGGGGCCGAGGTGGTGGTGTCCTAGCCAGCCACCAGCCGCTGTCTGCACCCCCCCCCCCCCCCCCCCCCATGACAACAGACCGGTGATCGCCGCCCTACAGGCAGACACAGAGGAAGGAGTATAGTGCTGCATGCTCGAATTCAAACACAGGCCACGGAATTAGAATTAGCTCCGTTCTCTTTTTTTTCCGGGGTCCCTGACTCTCTTCCTCCCTCCCTCCCTCACTCCCTCCTCTCCCTCTCCCTCCCCCCCCTCCTACACACACAGGCACTCTGTTGACTGCCTTTGATATGTGGCACAACCTGCCCCCCTCCAGGGCCAGGGCAGACTCGAGGGGAATGTTAAACGCTCCTTCCCTATTTGGAGTTGAACTACGTGATATTAATCATTGATTAGGCCCCCGGATCACCTCCTCCTGGCTAAATAATCCAGCAGTGCAAACGTTATGTTCTCATTAAGGCGCTCTTCTGCCAATTAAGAGGCACATTTTGTGGCAGTTTGCCTTTTAATAGCTGCCATGGCTTAAAGCACAGTGCTTCTGTCTTACACCAATTAGAGGAAAGTAGGAAATCTTAGATGAAAATGTAAAGTCTTAAAGAGGGCCATCGACGTGTGTGTGTGTGTGTGTGTGTGTGTGTGTGTGTGTGAGAGGGAAAGAGTGAGTGTGTGTGTCTGAGAGATTGTGTGTGTGTGTGTGTGTGAGAGAGAGAGAGATTTTGATTGTGCGTGCGTGTGTCTCTATCTGAGAGATTCTGTGTTTGATTGTGTGTGTGTATGTATGTGTGCATGTGTGTGCGTCTGTGCATATGTGTGTGTGAGAGAGACAA